>NW_018403648.1:224519-277640 GCF_002113885.1 Mizuhopecten yessoensis | reverse complement strand
AAAAAGGGTTGAATTGACTGAAATTTCAAAAATCTTCTTCTCAAGACCCAGATATGGTAGAATCAAATACTCTTCATAGATGGAAGGGTCTTAAGGTGCTTTAGCAAATTGTGAATTTCATGACCCTGGGGTCTCACGTTTCCCCCTGGGGAGGGGGTAAACCTTACTATAGTTTACATAGGGAAATCACATTTTGGACTTACATTTGTTTAATTACCATTGGAAGTAATTCAATTTGGGTTAGAATTATCAGTATTGAATAGCAGTTTGATGTTAGGCACATATCAGCTCTGAATGACCCCCCCGGGTTGATGGGTGGGGCCAAAAAAGGGTTGAATTGACTGAAATTTCAAAAATCTTCTTCTCAAGACCCAGATATGGTAGAATCAAATACTCTTCATAGATGGAAGGGTCTTAAGGTGCTTTAGCAAATTTGTGAATTTCATGACCCTGGGGTCTCACCAGGGGGTAAACTTTACTATAGTTTACATAGGGAAATCACATTTTGGACTTACATTTTTAGCCCACCATCATCTGATGGTGGGCTATTCAAATCACCCTGCGTCCGTGGTCCATCGCCTGTTCGTCCGTCGTCCAACCGTCAACAATTTCTTTTAAACGACTTCTTCTTAACCACTGATTGGAATTCAACTTAATTTGACTTGAAGCATCCCTAGGTGGTGGGGATTCAAAATTGTACATATGGTAGGGCTGACCCCCAAGGGGGCTGGGGGGTGGGGCCAAAAGTGGTCAATTTGGCTATGTTGCTTTAAGCGACTTCTCTGGAACTAAGAAATGGATATCAACCATATTTGACTGGAAGCATCCCTAGGTGGTTGGAATTCAAAATTGTACAAATGGTTGGGCTGACCCCCCAGGGGGCTGAGGGGCGGGGCAAAAAGGGGTCAGTTTAGCTATATTGCTACAAACGACTTCTTCTGTAGAACTGTGCCATGGATATCAACCATATTTGACTTGAAGCATCCTTAGGTGTCAGGGATTCAAAATTGTACAAATGATGGGGCTGACCCCTCAGGGGGCTGAGGGGCGGGGCAAAAAGGGGTCAGTTTAGCTATATTGCTACAAACGACTTCTTCTGTAGAACTATGCAATGGATATCAACAATATTTGACTGGAAGCATCCCTAGGTGGTGGGGATTCAAAATTGTACATATGGTAGGGCTGACCCCCCAGGGGGCTGTGGGGCGGGGCCAAAAGGAGTCAATTTGGCTATATTGCTTTAAGCGACTTCTTCTCTGGAACTAAGAAAATTGTACAAATGGTGAGGCTGACCCCCCAAGGGGGCTGAGGGGCGGGGCGAAAAGGGGTCAATTTGGCTATATTGCTTTAAGCGAATTCTTCTCTGGAACTAAGAGGTGGATTTCAACCATATTTGACTGAAAACATCCCTTGGTGGTTGGGATTCAAAATTGTACAAATGATGGGGCTGACCCCTCAGGGGGCTGAGGGGCGGGGCAAAAAGGGGTCAATTTGGCTATATTGCTTTAAGCGACTTTTTCTCTGGAAATAAGAAGTCAATGTCAACCATATTTAAATGGAAGCATCCCTAGGTGTCAGGGATTCAAATTGTACAAATGATGGAGCTGACCCCCCAGGGGGCTGAGAGGCGGGGCAAAAAGGGGTCAATTTGGCTATATTGCTTTAAGCGACTTCTTCTCTGGAACTAAGAGGTGGATTTCAACCATATATGACTGGAAACATCCCTTGGTGGTTGGGATTCAAAATTGTACAAATGGTAGGGCTGACCCCCCAGGGGGCTGTGGGGCGGGGCCAAAAGGAGTCAATTTGGCTCTATTGCTTTAAGCGACTTTTTCTCTGGAAATAAGAAGTCAATGTCAACCATATTTAAATGGAAGCATCCCTAGGTGGTTGGGATTCAAAATTGTACAAATGGTTGGGCTGACCCCCCAGGGGGCTGAGAGGCGGGGCAAAAAGGGGTCATTTTTGCAATATTGCTTTAAGCGACTTATTCTCTGGAACTAAGAGGTGGATATCAACCATATTTGACTGGAAGCATCCCTAGGTGTCAGGGATTCAAAATTGTGCAAATGATGGAGCTGACCCCCCAGGGGGCTGAGGGGCGGGGCAAAAGGGGGCAATTTGGCTTTATTGCTACAAACGACTTCTTCTGTAGAACTATGACATGGATATCAACCATATTTGACTGGAAGCATCCCTAGGTGGTGGGGATTCATACAAATGGTGGGTCTGCATGAGCCCCCAGGTGGCTGAGGGCGGGGCCAAAAAGGGGGCAATTTGGCTATTTTGCTATAAACGACTTCTACTGTAGAACTATGCCTTGGATATCAATCATATTTGGTCGGAAGCATTCATGGGAGGCAGGGATTCAAAATTATACAAATGATGGGTCTGACCCCCCGGTTTAAGAGGTGGGGCCATAAAAAGTGTATTACTTGGAAATGGTTGTGATCCCCACCATATAACCATGGTATACAATTGCTGAGTATAAAGAGAAGAATGCACATTT
This sequence comes from Mizuhopecten yessoensis, assembly GCF_002113885.1. Taxonomy (NCBI): domain Eukaryota; kingdom Metazoa; phylum Mollusca; class Bivalvia; order Pectinida; family Pectinidae; genus Mizuhopecten; species Mizuhopecten yessoensis. The sequence goes on along the minus strand of NW_018403648.1, from coordinate 275,131 downwards.
GCTTCCAGGATGGCTATAGGGTCTGGCCCCACCCTTGAAGACATAGTCCCTGGGCCATAACTTTAAAACTGTTGAGATCCCCACCCCAAAACTATATATATAAATGCTGGGCATAAAAAGACAAATGCAGTCATGATATCAGAATAGACCCTGGGGTCTGACCGAACCCATAGGGACCTATAGTTTGTTAGTCACAGCTTGGAAACAGTTGAGAGTCCCACCCTATAATGGTATATACAATTGCTGAGTATAAAGAGATGATTGCACATATGCTTCCAGGATGGCCTGGGGGCCTGCCCCACCCTTGGAGACTTAACCCCTGGGTCATAACTTTGAAATGGTTGAGATCCCCACCCCAAAACTATATATATACAAATGCTGGGCAAAAAGGGGCAAATGCAGTCACGATATTATAATTGATCCTGGGGTCTGGCCACAACCCTAGGGACCTAGTTTCTGAGTCACAGCTTGGAAACAGTTGAGATCCCCACCCCATAACCATACATAAAATTGCTGGGCATGAAGAATCTAATACATGTACAGATATGCTACAAGGATTGGCTTTGGGGTCTGGCATATTCACTTGATCTCATACGGAGAATATTTTGCCATGATTCCTTTGGTATCCAGGTGAGCGATACAGGCCCTCTGGGCCTCTTGTATATCAATAAACCTGTAGGTGTGGTTATGTATCAATGAACCTGTAAGTGTGATAATATATCAATGAACCTGTAGCTGTGATAATATATCAATGAACCTGCAGGCGTGATAATATATCAATGAACCTGTAGATGTGGTTATATATCAATGAACCTGTAGGTGTGATAATATATCAATGAACCTGTAGGTGTGGTTATATATCGATGAACCTGTAGGTGTGGTTATATATCAATGAACCTGTAGGTGGGGTTATATATCAATGAACCTGTAGGTGTGATAATATATCAATGAACCTGTAGATGTGATAATATATCAATGAACCTGCAGGCGTGATAATATATCAATGAACCTGTAGATGTGATAATATATCAATGAACCTGTAGATGTGATAATATATCAAAGAACCTGTAGGTGTGGTTATATATCGATGAACCTGTAGTTGTGGTTATAGATCACTTAACCTGTAGGTGTGGTTATATATATCAATGAACCTGTAGGTGTGGTTATATATCAATGAACCTGTAGGTGTGGTTATAAATCAATGAACCTGTAGGTGTGGTTATATGTCAAGGAACCTGCAGGCGTGATAATATATCAATGAACCTGTAGATGTGATAATATATCAAATAACCTGTAGGTGTGGTTATATATCGATGAACCTGTAGATGTGATAATATATCAATGAACCTGTAGATGTGATAATATATCAATGAACCTGTAGGTGTGATAATATATCAATGAACCTGTAGGTGTGGTTAAATATCAATGAACCTGTAGGTGTGGTTATATATCGATGAACCTGTAGTTGTGGTTATAGATCACTGAACCTGTAGGTGTGGTTATATATCAATGAACCTGTAGGTGTGGTTATATATCAATTGTTGATGTGGTTATATATCAATGAACCTGTAGGTGTGGTTATATATCAATGAACCTGTAGGTGTGGTTATAGATCACTGAACCTGTAGGTGTGGTTATAGATCACTGAACCTGTAGGTGTATATCGCTGAACTTTTCTGTGAAATAATTTACGTCTGAATCAATCATTCTGATGCATGAGTGGAAATAATGGGATTGTAACATAAATAATAGTAAACCTTTTATGATTATTATTATTTTCAGGAATTTCTCAGTTAAACAACCCATAAAGAATCAATTGATATGCTTTTAAAGAAGTATTAAATACTCCTAAAATGCAATGTTAATTATGAACACCATAAAAATGGATCCGGTTTCTGACATTTACGTGTGTTAAAGGCATTTAAGTCTTAAAAGGAAATGATCTAATTATTTTATATTACTGAGCAGAGGATAAATAACCAATAACTGTTATCCACGTCAGATTTTGAATGTTGAAATTTTATAATTTAACAGTGAAAGAGGGAGCAATTTTACTAAAATTTTGTTTTAGAAGATGGATGGGTCCCACGTTGGATTTGAACTTTGGAGTTAGTGGAAGCTATCAATGTAACCTCAAGTTTCCCAAACCATCAAATGTGACAAATTAGTGGGCTGGACATTTCCTGTTGGCTGACAATTGATTACTGAGTTTGGGACGTATAATTATTGATAATATTTTAGAAGAGATTCTGCATGCTTACATTTTTTCTTAGGATTTTCAAATTTTCCTTAAAACAATAATCTGTCCCCTTTTAATACGCCCGTCAAATTTGACAGGAGTATTATGGTATGGGGATGTCCATCCGGCGTAAACTTTTGTTTGTCCGGCAATCTCCTACATTTTTCGACCGATCTCTTTGAAACTTGGTATACATTATAATCATATAAAGTTGTGTTTCCCTTAAAAGAATTTTGTTTCGACAAATTTTGCAAAAGTTATTGCCCTTTGTTTATTTCAGTATTTGATTTTTGTCCGGCAATCTCCTCCTACATTTTTCGACGGATCTCTTTGAAAATTGGTATACATTATCATCATGATATTATTAGTTACACAGATTTTTGGCAGGGTATATGTGATGTAGGGTCATACCATCCTGTATACCCTGCCAAAAATCTGTGTAACAAATTTATTACTCCTTTGAGTCTTTTATAATAAAAACAAAGAAAAAGGCACAGTACCACATTTAGTTTCGTTTTATCAAATTCCTCGAACTGTTCTTCATGATTCTTTTCTTTTAAATACGTCCTCAGCATGTTTGCCGCTCGTCTGTTCGACTTTTGTGTGTTTTTGGCACATAAGCCCATTTGCCGAGTATTTTCTCATCAATATACGAAGCGAAACGTTTTGCCATTTTGTAAACAGCGAAGCAGATGACGAATGCGAGTTGTCTCACGTTGCCCGGCCGCAAGATACAAAGACACGTGACCCGTATACCCCTTGTAAAATCATGTGATTCCACCGTATTACTGCTGAGAATCACGTGACATGACGGTATAGGCCCTGAGATTTTTGTATACCCCCTGAGATTTACGAATACGGTTTGGTACACTGTAGTTTTTAACCAATCAGATTCCTAGATTTTTCTACAATTAACTCAAACTACCTGTATGTACAGGGAAATAAGTATTTTGAAAAGAGAGAATGTAATAAAACAAAATGTGTGAAAAGATTTGTTTTATTTATTTAAAAAAAAAGGTCCTGAATCCTACCAGAAGACACAACATATGTTATGCCTTGACGGCACGAAAATTAAATGATTAATTCTGACGTGATTTTTTTGTCGCGCATTATCACCCCCCACAGAATTTCCCAATGGGGGTCATGGCCATTGGGAGATTCAGGCGTTAGCAGGTCTGAACTAATAGTGTCTCCCTTAAAAGAATTTTGATTCAACAATTTTTGAAAAAGTAATTGCCCTTTGTTTATTTCAGTATTTGATTTTTGTCTGGCAATCTCCTACATTTTTCAACGGATCTCTTTGAAACTTGGTATTCATTATCATCATATAAAGTTGTGTCTCCCTTAAAAGAATTTTGATTCAACGATTTTTGCAAAAAGAAATGCCCTTTGTTCATTTCAGTATTTGATTTTTTGTCTGGAGATTTTCTCCTACATTTTTAGCTCACCTGGCCCGTAATAGAGGCCTAGGGTGATGATATTTGGCCAGTAACATGCTGGGATGATTTACCCGCTACCAAGTTTGTTCAAATAAATGACCTTGAAATAAATTCAAGGCCACAGGGGTCAAATATGTTTAAAACCTTTTAACAACTTCTTCTGAATACCCGAGAGGCCTAGGGTGATGATATTTTGCCAGTAACATGCTGGGATGCTGGGCGAACAAGTTTGTTCAAATTAATGACCTTGACAAATATTCAAGGTCACAATGGTCAATTATATTTAAAACCTTTAAACAAATTCTTCTGAATAACCAAGAGGCCTAGGGTGATGATATTTGGCCAGTAACATGCTGGGATGAAGGGCTTCCAAGTTTGTTCAAATAAATGACCTTGATTTATATTTAAGGTCACAGGGGTCAAATATGTTTTAAAACATTTAAACAATTACTTCTGAATAACCAAGAGGCCTAGGGTGCTTACATTTGGCCAGTAACATGCTGGGATGAAGGGCTACCAAGTTTGTTCAAATAAATGACCTTGACCTATACGAAGGTCACAGGGGTCAAATATGTATAAAACCTTTAAACAACTTCTTCTGAATAACCAATACGCATAGGGTGCTTACGTTTGGCCAGTAACATGCTTGGATGAAGGGCTACCAAGTTTGTTCAAATTAATTACCTTGACTTATATTCAAGGTCACAGGGGTCAAATATGTTTAAAACATTTAAACAATTTCTTCTGAATAACCAAGAGGCCTAGGGTGATGATATTTGGTTAGAAGGATGTTGGGATGAAGGGCTACCAAGTTTGTTTAAATGAATGACCTTTGCCCATATTCAGGGTCACAGGGGTCAAATATGTTGAAATCTTTAAACGACTTCTTCTGATTAACTAAAGCATACAGGGTGATTGCTTGTTGATGTGAATGACCTTGATACACTTTCATGTCACATCTGATCCATAGTGCATAAATCTGTAAAAGTCATCTTCTCAATAAACAAAAGGTGGCCATATTTGGGAAGTTAGATTCTGGGAGGAAGGGCTATGAAGTTTGTTCAACTTAATGCCCATGTTTGACTTTCAAGGTCACAGGGGTCGAATGTGTTTTAATTGTTTAACAGGTTCTTCTGAATGACTTGAAGTCAAGACACTGATATTTTGCCTGTAGCTTTATTTTATTCCACTTTTAAGGTTACAGTTGTGAGATTAATACCAGGTGAGCAATGCAGGCCCATTGGGCCTCTTGTTTATAGCATGTCAGCTAACCATTCTTAGAATGATGCAGATCTTATTTCAATGTAAGAAAGTATATAACACTATACGGCATTCAACGGGCATATATTGTTCCACCCCGCGGTACTCTTGTTGATATATGTTCTTGCTTTCAGGCAGCACCTTAAGTCTAAAAAAAGGAGCCACTTTTAAGCAAAGTGCTGAAATAACTGCATTTCTGGTAGTGCCGGACATTCTATCAGGGTAGTGCTGGACATTCTATCAGGGTAGTGCTGGACATTCTATCAGGGTAGTGCTGGACATTCTATCAGGGTAGTGCTGGACATTCTATCAGGGTAGTGCTGGACATTCTATCAGGGTAGTGCTGGACATTCTATCAGGGTAGTGCTGGACATTCTATCAGGGTAGTGCTGGACATTCTATCAGGGTAGTGCTGGACATTCTATCAGGGTAGTGCTGGACATTCTATCAGGGTAGTGCTGGACATTCTATCAGGGTAGTGCTGGACATTCTATCAGGGTAGTGCTGGACATTCTATCAGGGTAGTGCTGGACATTCTATCAGGGTAGTGCTGGACATTCTATCAGGGTAGTGCTGGACATTCTATCAGGGTAGTGCTGGACATTCTATCAGGGTAGTGCTGGACATTCTATCAGGGTAGTGCTGGACATTCTATCAGGGTAGTGCTGGACATTCTATCAGGGTAGTGCTGGACATTCTATCAGGGTAGTGCTGGACATTCTATCAGGGTAGTGCTGGACATTCTATCAGGGTAGTGCTGGACATTCTATCAGGGTAGTGCTGGACATTCTATCAGGGTAGTGCTGGACATTCTATCAGGGTAGTGCTGGACATTCTATCAGGGTAGTGCTGGACATTCTATCAGGGTAGTGNTGTGCACATAATTGAACAAATAAAAGGGTGGTATTTACATGACGTCTTTGCAAAGATTCTAAAATGCAGACGTGAAGAGGTGAGTTTTTATGTCCCTCTTGAACTTGGCCAGGGTATTTGACTTCCTAATAGCAGATGGTAAGCTATTCCACAACGTAGCCGAAACCCTCCCAAAGCATCTGTTTCCGTAGGTCACAGTACGAGATTTTGGGACACACAACAAAGATTCTGACTCCGACCGCAGGGTAGTGCTGGACATTTTATCAGACCCACCGGCCTGTAGATCTTTGTTTCTTTCTACTTCTATCTACCTTTTATTTCCTAGCACCTTGGTTCGCAATACCTCGTTTCTGGCTTTAATGTTGAGCGTTCGCCCAGGTGAGGAAGGCAATGGGTTCCGTCCCCAGGCCAGGACATATCAGAGTCCTAAAAAATGGTAGTTGTTAATCCCTGCTTAATGTTAAGCATTTAGGTTAATGGTACCAACTGGTTCATCCGTTGTCAGTATAATGTGACCAGGCGGAATGCTTAGCTGGGTGCCTTTGGCATGGGTTTTCACTGAGATAGCACTCTGAAGTTGGCATCTGATTCGCGCTTTCACAAGGAGGCAAGTACACCCAACATTCCCTGTCTCCGGCATACACACATGCACGCATACACAACACACATGGAGGCACGTCCTTAAATGACAGAAGCTGTTAATAGGACGTTAAACAAAATGAAACCAAAACCTAACCCACAGGTCTGGAATTTTTAGTTGCATGTGTAGATTAGAGTGGAGCTACCTTTTTGTCAAGGGGGATAACTTTTGGTCTGTTTACGTAATCTCTGCTCTTGACGATTCATGATAAGACTGATTTACAATTTAGAAAAGAGGATATTATTTGTACAACCACGAATGGCAAAAAAGGAAGAATTGTTTGCATTTGATTTTACTCGCTCTCATGGGACAAGTTTGTCATGATATACCCAGGACTGTTTTGTCTTCAGAAATTTCTGAATTTATCAAATTTTTGCAGTGATTTCTTGATGAAGGGATATTACAAAAATGAAGAAAATTCCATTCTAGTTCCAATAAGTTTTGGTAGATGGACATATCTTTTGACAAAGACAGTAAAAAATTGTTCTTATAACTGTCACTACCCCCGGGGTATATGCTTTGTGTACTCTAAGCAAAGTGCTTGCCTTCTGTCACTACCCCCGGGGTATATGCTTTGTCAAATGATGAATGTGAATGTAATTTTAAATTGATTAAGTCAAGGGTTAATATCCTGGAAGGTGATATCTTGAGTTTTAATGAAATATAGCTTTAGTTTTTTATACAAGTCTTATTGTGCACTGCTCAAAGATAGGCAAAGGTTGAGACCTTGAAGTGTGAATGAATGTGAGTGCTGATCTGTAGGTCAAAAGGCAACTGTTATGTGCTGCGTGTTTACTTCCGTTTTAACAAGTTCTTATGGATTTATCTGTACATGACTACGATATTGAGATGGGATTCTTATAATGTGTTTGGTTGGTCAGAGGTGAACGGCTGCTAATGTTGTTATAATGTGTTTGATTGGTCAGAGCTGAACGGCTGCTAATGTTGTTATAATGTGTTTGATTGGTGAGAGGTGAACGGCTGCTAATGTTGTTATAATGTGATTGATTGGTCAGAGGTGAGCGGCTGCTAATGTTGTTATAATGTGTTTGATTGGGCAGAGGTGAACGGCTGCTAATGTTGTTATAATGTTTTTGATTGGTCAGAGGTGAGTGGCTGCTAATGTTGTTATAAAGTGTTTGATTGGTCAGAGGTGAGAGGCTGCTAATGTTGTTATAATGTGATTGATTGGTCAGAGGTGAACGGCTGCTAATGTTATAATGTGTTTGATTGGTCAGAGGTGAGTAGCTGCTAATGTTGTTAAAATGTGTTTGATTGGTCAGAGGTGAACGGCTGCTACTGTTGTTATAATGTGTTTGATTGGTCAGAGGTGGACGGCTGCTAATGTTGTTATAATGTGTTTGATTGGGCAGAGGTGAACGGCTGCTAATGTTGTTATAATGTGATTGATTGGTCAGAGGTGAGCGGCTGCTAATGTTATAATGTGTTTGATTGGTCAGAGGTGAGCGGCTGCTTACGTTATAATGTGTTTGATTGGTCAGAGGTGAGTGGATGCTAATGTTGTTATAATGTGTTTGATTGGTCAGAGGTGGACGGCTGCTAATGTTGTTATAATGTGTTTGATTGGGCAGAGGTGAACGGCTGCTAATGTTGTTATAATGTTTTTGATTGGTCAGAGGTGAACGGCTGCTAATGTAATAATGTGTTTGATTGGTCAGAGGTGAATGGCTGCTAATGTTGTTATAATGTTTTTGATTGGTCAGAGTTGAGTGGCTGCTAATGTTGTTATAATGTGTTTGATTTGTCAGAGGTGAACGGCTGCTAATGTTGTTATAATGTGTTTGATTGGGCAGAGGTGAACGGCTGCTAATGTTGTTATAATGTTTTTGATTGGTCAGAGGTGAGTGGCTGCTAATGTTGTTATAATGTGTTTGATTGGGCAGAGGTGAACGGCTGCTAATGTTGTTATAATGTTTTTGATTGGTCAGAGTTGAGGGGCTGCTAATGTTGTTATAATGTGTTTGATTGGTGAGAGGTGAACGGCTGCTAATGTTGTTATAATGTTTTTGATTGGTCAGAGGTGAACGGCTGCTAATGTAATAATGTGTTTGATTGGTCAGAGGTGAACGGCTGCTACTGTTGTTATAATGTGTTTGATTGGTCAGAGGTGAGCGGCTGCTAATGTTGTTATAAGGTGTTTGATTGGTCAGAGGTGAGCGGCTGCTTACGTTATAATGTGTTTGATTGGTCAGAGGTGAGTGGATGCTAATGTTGTTATAATGTGTTTGATTGGTCAGAGCTGAACGGCTGCTAATGTTGTTATAATGTGTTTGATTTGTCGGAGGTGAACGGCTGCTAATGTTGTTATAATGTGATTGATTGGTCAGAGGTGAGCGGCTGCTAATGTTATAATGTGTTTGATTGGTCAGAGGTGAGCGGCTGCTTATGTTATAATGTGTTTGATTGGTCAGAGGTGAGCGGCTGCTAATGTTATAATGTGTTTGATTGGTCAGAGGTGAGTAGCTGCTAATGTTGTTAAAATGTGTTTGATTGGTCAGAGGTGAACGGCTGCCAATGTTGTTATAATGTGTTTGATTTGTCAGAGGTGACCGGCTGCTAATATTGTTATAATGTGTTTGATTGGTCAGAGGTGAACGGCTGCTAATGTTGTTATAATGACAGGATTTTGGAGATTGAATCGTATTTGCATGATCAATGATAAAGGTCAGGCTGTTTTTATCATATTGCTCATATAGGCAAGCTTTGCTGTTTTCCGACAGCTCTTGTATAAGTCATGAAAATGCTTTCCATGTACTAAACCAACTGCGACTATCAGATCCTGACTTAAGTATGAAGCTTTAATGGTATAAATGAACACCAAAAAAAATGTTGATATTAGAATGTGCCATCGCTAGATGTTACTTAACTGCACTTTTGAAAAAACTATTAGAAGTAATGGTTATCTCCCTTCCCCAGGAGCCACTTACATAGAATGACTTGGACGGTTTTCAAAAATGTAATAACTTTTAGAAAGATGAATGTAAGGCATATGCACGATTGAATCTGTAAAATCTGTAAGATCTGTAAAAAGTGGATACAACAATACCTTACATTGCACTACACGGCTGTTCATCCTTCTAAGACTCATCGGTGATGCTAATTTTGTCGTAGGGGCCAAAAAAGTGGAAATCCAAACAGGCCCAAACTAATTATGAAACCAAATGGGAGTTGAGTAAAGCCCCTTAATTATAGAACCCTGGCACTATACTCAAAAGAGAGGATTATGGCAATCATGGTTACATCAAACCTAAACCTAAAATGACAATATTACCTAAAAATTGCAACATTGATATATATTACAACTGATAATTAAAACGGTTGAATGTGTCCACTGAAAATCTATTTTGATTAAAAAACTAAATAAGCTATAATCTGTGAAAGCTGTGTTAAATCTATGCACACACTGAAATCGCAGTAAGTTAACACATAACATCTGAAAAAGAAAATTAGTTTTCATGTGATGAATAGGAGGGAGAGCAACATTGTGTGGCTAGATAATTGAAATCTGTCTACAGTGAAAGGCAATATCTGACTATTCGATCAGTGTTAAATTGAAATTTACAACAGAGGAAATAGCTCTGCTTTTTATTAGGAAATGGCGGCAATGGGATTTGTTTTGGTTATGTCTAGTCAATATGAGCCTGTAATTTGACATATCCATTTCTATATGATGTCTAATTAAAACCCACAATTGGTATTCAGACTGTGATCAACATTGAATTCTTACTGAACCCTGGAATGTTCTTTGGATGTTGTGTGACATGGTAAGCGAGACCTTTCACAATTCAAAACACCCCACTATATCAAAAAGGTATCGCCTCACGACGTCTTTATATGCCTATGAAATAAACTGTTTCAGTAACTAAAAAATGTGAAGTAATTGGATTGCACGAAAATGGAAAAGGTGAGGTATTTGTTTGGCTTACAATTGTAATACTGTTTAAATGTTCTTAAGGGAAGCAATCAATGAAGTGTTTATCTTTCCATTGGTCAATCTGTTTTACACCTTGGTTAGATGGTTTTAACTTATCATTTACCAGCTCCATTACTCTGACATTAGAAGTCCAAGCCACATCGGACGTCATAGCTATGTGAACACATCTAGTCATCTTGAAGAGCTCTACATCAATATACCGTGTACCAAATGTGGGTCACTGTGACTAATTGTTTCCTACTCCACTGATTTTATTAAACTTTGCATTGAGTTCCATTTCTTTGGTTAGACATTTTATTGAACTCCATTTCCATCTAAGTGAGACTTTGGCATATGCTTTCTTAGCTCACCTGGCCAAAAGGATTGAGCCAAAAAAAGTTTATGACAAAAATGGTCATGACCCCTACTTTCAAGATCACAGGGGAGAAATATGTCTTAAACTTGAAACAACTTCTTCCATCAAAATCACAAAATCATGATATGAGACTTATAGATTCCTTGGATGGAGCCCCACAATGTTTGAAAACAAAATTGACCTTGAGGTCTGAAATTTCAGAAGACTTCTTCTGAAGGACTGAAAGACCCAGAGTCGTGATATAATTAAGGCTTGTATGTTTCTTGGATGGAGCGAAACAAATTTTGCAAACAAAATTGACCTTGACTTACTTTCAAAGTCACAGTGGTCAAATATGTCTAAAATGTCCAACAACCTCTTCTGAAAAAACAAAAAATCCTAGAATCGTGATTTGAGCCTGGTAGATGTCTTTGATGGAGCTGAATCAAAGTTTGTGAATTAAAACAACGTTAACCTTGCTTCTTTCAATGTCACAGTGTCCTAAATTTCAGATGACTCTTGATTAAGAACTGAAAATAACTTCAGTTGTAATATAAGACTTATAGATTCCTTGGATGGAGCCCAACAAACTTTGCAAACAAAATTGAGGTCAAATATGTCTAAAAATTCAGAATACTTCTGAAGAAGAACTGAAAGACCCACAGTTGTGATATAATACTGGTAGATACATTGGATGGAGCCAAACAAGGTTTTGTAAATAAAAATGGGCTTGACCCACTTTCAAGGTCACAGTCGTCAGATATGTCAAAACTTCAAATGACTTCTTCTGGAGAACCAAATGGCCTTGAGTCATATTTAGCTGGTAGGCTTTTTAGGTGGAACCTTACAACATTTGTTTATTAGTATGACCTTGACTTACTTTTAAGGATACAGGGGTCAAATTTTGTAAACAAATATGATCTTGAGCTATTTATAAGGTCACAGGGGTCAAATATTGCATAAATGTAAAAGAAGTCATGAAAAATTCATTTACTTAATAGAAGTGTATGGCATTTGACAGGTTTTTAATTGAAATAATAAATTTCAGGTAAGATATTAAGGCCTCTTTTTTACAATCAATTTCTGATTATGAATATTAAGCTTTATTAATGAGAGTGGGAGGCAAATAAAAAATAATCTATTTATTAGGTGTGTCAATTATAACTCAGGAAAACTACCCCTGTAGCACAAAGACATTTATTTAGCTTCAAGATACCATGCAGGAAACACTAGCCCGACTTAAGTATGATTTAACATCCAAGTTTCAGTGATGTACGTCATCCCCGACTGTGAGCCTAGGCCTGTCGAGACACTGATTGGTATTCATACTAAATATCAGGAGGATTGAATGCTTGGGAAGAGATACAAACCTGTAGTGTATCTTGTGGGAATTAAGACACGGAGCCTTGATTCTAATACTGACTGAATTGACGTATGTCCAGAATCACTTTGTCCAAGCATTTAAAGTCTTCAAGTATCCAGAACTAGGCCTGACAGCAGCCCTTCCTTGGTGCTTTGTGTAACTTGTAAATCCATTAGATTAGTAGTCATGTATGACCTGTTGATTGGCACATGATATCTTGTGTGTCATTTTTGATTTCTAAAAAACCTGTTTATGAACAATTGGTAACACAATAAAAGACAGCTTTCCCATGGCTAGTTACTAAACATGGGAAAGTAAAGTCTGCTGTTAGTGGCCAATAGCATAGGGATGGGACAGGTGTCACCAGATTTCTTGGTGTGATAGAACTTCAGTCAAAGGATGTCTTTTTTTTTTCATGGCTACTTCCCAGCATGTGTATGTACTATCTGGGTAGGCAAGAACACTTGTCTTACCTATACTGCTCTTTAAATCAGGATGACAGTGGCAAAAGTAGCCCCCTAGTAATTACCTATATATATGTTTGAGAAGTGTCCCTGTATAGCAATAGATAGAATATCATCCCTTGGGTTGGAGATTTCTCTGTCACACCTTCAAGGTAAGGGAAGATTATATTATTCAACCATAATAAAGTGTAACTTGAGGATCCTTGTACGTACCTCCGCCAAAAGCTGTAACTACGAACAGGAAAGCAAAATATTTTTGGAAGAAAGAAATACCTTGCAAAAGTTCTATGGAAAAATAAAATGAATAATAAATGAAACAATAAATTAACAGCAGTGCAATGGATCTAGAAGTGCTGTGGGATCGGACCAGGATTTGAACTATTAACCTTCGGTCATTATACTGTCACACTTACCAACAGAGGTATCTGGTGAGCAGTATTTCTCCGGGCCAGGTTCCACTATATACATACCCAAAATGAAATTAAGGGTAAGTTACCGTGTGTATACATCTATGGAAGTTGAGACAGGAACAGGATCCTTAACAATCTGATAACAATAAAACTATACATGAGATGAAGATTTCACTACACAAGTACACAGTGGTCAAGTGGTTAATTAAGGCTTCTGATCATCTTCGATCACTAGCCCTCCACCACTGGGTTGCAGGTTCGACTCCAGGTACTGGCCACAAGTTGGTGGTTAACTCTCTTAATACAACTTAAAACACAAACAAACCAAACCACAACATCAAAACATTTGTAAATGTCCTGTTGGGTCTAGTTTAATCACCAGAACATCAAGTGCCTATGGGTTATAACTAAAACAATCTGGAAATGATGTTTTCTCTGGAATAATAAACAGTGTGAAACAAAGAAACTTACCAGGTATCCATGCTATAGTTATGTATATTTGATGATGTGTATTGATGTTCATAGAACAAAGATCGATTCTGACAAATTGTAGATCTGGTGCAATTTTCCTGATATTGAGCCTAAGGGAAAATAATCAATGAACATGTGTATTTTAGCAAGCTAGCTGAATCAAGTATGAATTTTCTTTGTGTACAGTTGATGTGACTATAAATATTTGTGTTGTCTAGACACCATGTGACCAGTTGATGTGACTATAAATATTTGTGTTGTCTAGACACCATGTGACCAGTTGATGTGACTATAAATATTTGTGTTGTCTAGACACCATGTGACCAGTTGATGTGACTATAAATATTTGTGTTGTCTAGACACCATGTGACCAGTTGATGTGACTATAAATATTTGTGTTGTCTAGACACCATGTGACCAGTTGATGTGACTATAAATATTTGTGTTGTCTAGACACCATGTGACCAGTTGATGTGACTATAAATATTTGTGTTGTCTAGACACCATGTGTACAGTTGATGTGACTATAAATATTTGTGTTGTCTAGACACCATGTGACCAGTTGATGTGACTATAAATATTTGTGTTGTCTAGACACCATGTGTACAGTTGATGTGACTATAAATATTTGTGTTGTCTAGACACCATGTGACCAGTTGATGTGACTATAAATATTTGTGTTGTCTAGACACCATGTGTACAGTTGATGTGACTATAAATATTTGTGTTGTCTAGACACCATGTGTACAGTTGATGTGACTATAAATATTTGTGTTGTCTAGACACCATGTGTACAGTTGATGTGACTATAAATATTTGTGTTGTCTAGACACCATGTGACCAGTTGATGTGACTATAAATATAAATAACTAAGAGGCCTAGGATAATGATATTTGGTCAGTAGCATGCTGGGATGAAGGGCTTACAATCTTTGTTCAAATAAATTACCTTCACTCATATTCAAGGTCACAGGGGTCAAATATGTTAAAAACTTTAACAACTTCATTTGAATAGACCAAGTTTGTTCAAATGAATGACCTTTACTTTAATATAAGATCACAAGGGTCAAATATGTTAAAAGCTTTATACAACTTCTCATGAATAACCAAAATGCCCAGGGTGATGATATTTGACCAGTATCCTGTTGGGGTGAAGGGCTACCAAGTTTGTTCAAATGAACAACCTTCACTTATATTCAAGGTCACAGGGGAAATGTGTTTTTAAAAAAACAACAACCTTTAAACAACTTCTTCTGAATAACGTTTTGGTTATATGATGATATTTGGCTAGTAGCATGCTAGAATGAAGGGCTACCAAGTTTGTTCAAATAAATGACCTTGAATTATATTCAATGTCACAAGGATCAAATATGTTCAAAATCTTTAAAACAACTTCTTCTGAATAACCAAAAGTCGCAGGATGATGATACATGGGCTGTAACATGATGGGATGAAGGGCTACCAAGTTTATTCAAATGAATGACCTTGAGGTAAAAGTCACAGGGGTCAAATATGTTAAAATCTTTAAACAACTTCCTCTGCATAATCATAAGGCCTACAATGTTGATATCTATCAGTAGCATGCTAGGATTAAGGATTACCAAGTTTATTTAGTGAATGAACTTGATTATATTCAAGGTCACAGGGGTAAAATTTGTTTAAAATCTTGAAATGACTTCTGAATAACCATGAGGCCCAGAATGTTGATATTTAGCCAGTAGCTTCCTATGATTAAGGGTATCAAGCTTTTTCATTTGAATGACCTTGACCCACTTTCGAGGTCACATTTACTCAAATATGTTTAACATTTAAATGACCTAATTTCAATAAACAAAAGGATAGGTAGGTGATGTTTTGAAAGTTGCATCCTGAGATAAAGGGCTATAAGATTTGTTCAACATAATGACCTTGTTGGACTTTCAAGGTCACAGGAGAGAAATGTTTTTAAATCTTTCAACAGGTTCTTTTGATTTTTTTTTAATCATAAATACTTATATTTTGCCTTTAGCTTTATTTAAGATAACTTTTAAGGTTACGAATGTGAGATGTATACCAGGGGAGCGGTGCAGGCCCATTGGGCCTCTTGTTATTTCATTTCAATATATAAGGAAAAGCTGTTATGTCATGAAAATTTAAAGATGTTCAGCTGGACAAGAATTAACAGAAACCTAATAATCTTCAATCTCATTTATTTATTAAGATAAAAGATAAACTTGAAGGAGATAAATTCGGAGGAAAGGGCTTTTTATTAGCTCACCTGCCCGAAGGTCAAGTGAGCTTATGTTATGGTGCGGCGTCCGTCCGTCCGTCCGTCCGTCCGTCCGTCCGTCGTCCGTCGTCCATTGTCCGTCTGTCCGGCGTCAACTTTTTGCTTTAAACAACTTCTTCTCAATAACCAAGAGGCCTAGGAAGATGATATTTGGCCAGTAGCATGCTGGGATGAAGGGCTACCAAGTTTGTTCAAATGAATGACCTTGACCCACTTTCAAGGTCACTGGGGTCAGATGTCTTAAAATCTTCAAACACCTTCTTCTCAATAACCAAAAGGCCCAGGGTACTGATATTGGGCCTGTAGCATGCTGGGATCAAGGGCTACCAAGTTTGTTCAAATGAATTACCTTGACTTGCTTTCAAGGTCACTGGGGTCAGATGTCTTAAAATGTTCAAACAACTTCTTCGCAAGAACCAAAATGCCCAGGGGATTGATATTGGGTCTGCAGCCTGCTAGGATGAAGGGCGACCAAGTTTGTTCAAGTGAATTACCTTGACTTGCTTTCAAGGTCACTGCTGTCAGATGTCTTTGATGATATTTGACCAGTATCCTGTTGGGGTGAAGGGCTACCAAGTGTGTTCAAATGATTGACCTTGACCCACTTTCAAGGTCACAGGGGTCAAATGTCGTAAAATCTTCAAACAACTTCTTCTCAATAACCAAAATGCCCAGGGTATTGATATTGGGTCTGCAGCATGCTAGGATGAAGGGCTACCAAGTTTGTTCAACTGAATGACCTTGACCAACTTTCAAGGTCACAGGGGTCAAATGTCGTAAAATCTTCAAACAACTTCTCCTCAATAACCAAAAAGGCCAGGGTACTGAAATTAGGCCTGAAGCATGCTGGGATGAAGGACTACCATGTTAGTTCAAATGATTGACCTTGATGCACTTTCAACCTAATGTCCTTGTTCAACAATCAAGGTCAGAGGCGTCATATGTTTAAATCTTTTAATAGGTTCTTATGAAATCTTAAGATTACAAGTGTTAGATTAATAACAGGTGAGTGATGCAGGCCCATTGGGCCTCTTGTACAATCTACATGTATGTGTATTTGAAATTAAAAACTTCTATGTAACAACCTAATAAAATGGTCATGACAACTTGGGCAATATCTTTATATAAGTTTTCTTATTAATAAATTAAATTAACTGATAGGTTAGGTTGACATTGATGTCAAAGTTTGAATTTTGGTTATAGAGCTAATATTTTGTGATTTATTAAATAATGCTGTTAGATGAATGTAAAACAGAGAAAAAAAACTTAGTTATACATTCCATGATGTCTGACCTGTACAGATTATACGGTCAAAGCTGACACAGCCCTATCAAGTGATCGTTCCATTTTAAAAAGGCCAATATGGTATATGTAAAGAGCCATTTCCACATTTCCAGTCTGGGTCCAAAAAGCCAGAAACTGATAATGAAAGAAATTCATACAGAAGAGATTTGGGTCTGGTAGAAAGGTTAATAGTTAACTCCTTACACTGGTGTGGTGTGGTGTGATAAAGCGCAATTTCTATGAATTAAGGTACTTCATTCCATAGTAAGATTACGTTTGTCTTCATTGTCCATGGCTAATAGGACCTGGCTGTCAATGGCAATCCACTATTGTGTTAGAGTGCCATCTTCCAGGTATTGATTAAGCCTGTCAAGCAGCACAAGCCAGAAGATATCTTACTTGGATAAGTATGGAAGTTAAACTGTTTCCTGCTATCTCTGTCACAAGAGCATGCTTTCCTGGGTCAGGTCAGTTTGCATACACATTCAGGGATTTGGGGATAAATTGATGGCATTTTCTTCAAATGAAGTTTTATCACTCCGAAAGAAACATGACTCAGGAATCATGAAAGAGCACCAAGATTTATTCAGTTTCGTTTTAATGAGTCCTAAATTTTTGGCATGGAAAATTTGCAGGAAAAAGTTTAACAAGGATATTTATTGAATGTGAGTGGAGTGGATGGTATTCTCAAATTGTAATGCTGGTTTTAGGATCCCTGTACCACTGCCAAAAACTGCAACTACACATTGAAAACTGTTCATTTATACCAAAGTGTGGAACTTTCTTGATAATGCCAAGACAGTTGATGATGAAACTTGTTTAAGACTGTTCATGATGCCAACATAGCCAAGATGATGCCAACAGACAGTTGATGATGATGCTCAATTAAGACTTCATGATGCCGACAGACAGTTGATGATGATGCTCATAAAAGACTTCATGATGCTGACAGAGCCTAGATGCAAACAGACAGTTGATGATGATGCTCATTTGAGACTGTTCATGATGCCGACAGAGCCTAGATGCTGCCAACAGACAGTTGATGATGAGGCTCATTTAAGACTGTTCATGATGCCCACAGAGCCTAGATGATGCCAACAGACAGTTGATGATGATGCTCATTTAAGACTGTTCATGATGCCCACAGAGCAAAGATGATGTCAACAGACATTTGATGATGATGCCCTTTTAAGACTGTTCATGATGCCGACAGAGCCTAGATGATGCCAACAGACAGTTGATGATGAGGCTCTTTTAAGACTGTTCATGATGCCGTCAGAGCCTAGATGATGCCAAGAGAGCCTGCATGATGCCAACAGACAGTTGGTGATGATGGGCATGTAAGACTGTTCATTATGCCCACAGAGCCTAGATGATTCCAACAGACAGTTGATGATGATACTCATTTAAGACTGTTCATGACGCCAACAGAGCCTAGTTGATGTCAACAGACAGTTGATGATGATTTTCATTTAAGACTGTTGATGATGCCGACAGAGCAGAGATGATGCCAAGAGAGCCTTCATGGTGCCAACAGACAGTTGATGATTGATGCCCTTTTAAGACTGTTCATGATGCCCACAGAGCAAAGATGATGGCAACAGACAGTTGATGATGATGCTTGTTTTAGTCTGTTCATGATGCCGACAGAGCCCAAATGATGCCAACAGAGCCTTCATGATGCCAACAGGCAGTTGATGATGATGCTTGTTTAAGACTGTTCCTGATGTCCACAGAGCCTAGATGATGCCGACAGACAGTTGATGATGATGCTTGTTTAAGACTGTTCCTGATGTCCACAGAGCCTAGATGATGCCGACAGACAGTTGATGGTGATGCTCATCCCCGACTGTTCATGATGCCAACAGAGCCTAGATGATGCCAACAGATCCTTCATGATGCCGACAGACAGTTGATGGTGATGCTCATCCCCGACTGTTCATGATGCCAACAGAGCCTGATGCCAACAGACAGTTGATGATGATTTTCATTTAAGACTGTTGATGATGCCGACAGAGCAGAGATGATGCCAAGAGAGCCTTTATGATGCCAACAGACAGTTGACGATGATGCTCATTTAAGACTGTATATGATGCCGACAGACACTTGATGATGATGCTCATTTAAGACTGTATATGATGCCGACAGACACTTGATGATGATGCTCATTTAAGACTGTGCATTAAGCCCACAGAGCCTAGATGATGCAAACAGACAGCTGATGATGATGCTCATTTAAGACTGTGCATTAAGCCCACAGAGCCTAGATGATGCCAACAGACTTTTGATGATGATGCTCTTTTAAGACTGTTAATGATGCCCACAGAGCCTAGATAATGCCAACCGACAGTTGATGATGATGTTCATTTAAGGCTGTTCATGATGCCCACAGAGAAAAGATGATGGCAACAGACATTTGATGATGATGTCCTTTTCAGACTGTTCATGATGCCGACAAATCCTAGATGATGCCAAGAGAGCCTTCATGATGCCAACAAATAGTTGATGATGATGCTCATTTGAGACTGTTCATGATGCCCACATAGCCTAGATTATGCCAACAGACAGTTGTTGATGATGTTCATTTAAGACTGTGCATGATGCCCACAGAGCCTAGAGGATGCCAACAGACAGTTACTGATGATGCTCATTTAAGACTGTGCATTAAGCCCACAGAGCCTAGATGATGCAAACAGACAGTTGATGATGATGTTCATTTAAGGCTGTTCATGATGCCGACAGAGCCTTGATGATGCCAACAGACAGTTGATGGTGATGCTCATCCCCGACTGTTCATGATGCCAACAGAGCCTGATGCCAACAGACAGTTGATGATTGATGCCCTTTTAAGACTGTTCATGATGCCCACAGAGCCTAGATAATGCCAACAGACAGTTGATGATGATACTCATTTAAGACTGTTCATGATGCCTGCAGAGCCTTCATGATGCCAACAAATAGTTGATGATGATGCTCATTTAAGACTGTTGATGAAGCTGACAGAACAAAGATGATGCCAACAGACAGTTGTTGATGATGTTCATTTAAGACTGTGCATGATGCCCACAGAGCCTAGATGATGCCAAGAGAGCCTGCATGATGCCAACAGACAGTTGGTGATGATGGGCATGTAAGACTGTTCATTATGCCCACAGAGCCTAGATGATTCCAACAGACAGTTGATGATGAGTCTCATTTAAGACTGTTCATGACGCCAACAGAGCCTAGATGATGCCAACAGATCCTTGATGATGCCGACAGACAGTTGATGATGATGCCCTTTTAAGACTGTTCATGATGCCTGCAGAGCCTTCATGATGCCAACAAATAGTTGATGATGATGCTCATTTAAGACTGTTTATGATGCCGAAAGAGCCTAGATGATGCCAACAGAGACTTCATGATGCCGACAGACAGTTGATGATGATGCTTGTTTTAGACTGGTCATGATGCGGACAGAGCCTTGATGATGCCAAGACGGTTGATGATGATACTTGTTTAAGACTGTTCATGATGCCGACATAGCCTAGATGATGCCAACAGACAGTTGATGATGATGCTCAATTAAGACTTCATGATGCTGACAGACAGTTGATGCTGATGCTCATTTAGGACTTCATGATGCCAACAGAGCCTAGATGCCATCAGACAGTTGATGATGATGCTCATTTAAGACTGTTCATGATGCCCACAGAGCCTAGATGATGCCAACAGACAGTTGATGATGATGCTCATTTAAGACTGTTCATGATGCCTGCAGAGCCTTCATGATGCCAACAGACAGGTGATAATGATGCCCTTTTGAGACTGTTCATGATGCCCACAGAGCCTAGATGATGCCAACAGACAGTTGATGATGATGCTCATTTAAGACTGTTCATGATGCCCACAGAGCCTTCATGATGCCAACAGACAGGTGATAATGATTCCCTTTTAAGACTGTTCATGATGCCCACAGAGCCTAGATGATGTCAACAGACAGTTGATGATGATGCTCGTTTTAGACTGTTCATGATTCCCACAGAGCCTAGATAATGCCAACAAACAGTTGATGATGAGGCTTGTTTAAGACTGTTCCTGATGTCCACAGAGCCTAGATGATGCCAACAGACAGTGTATGATGATGCTCCTTTAAGACTGTTCATGATGCCCACAGAGCCTTCATGATGCCAACAGACAGTTGATGATGATGCTCGTTTAAGACTGTTCATGATTCCCACAGAGCCTAGATAATGCCAACAAACAGTTGATGATGATGCTTGTTTAAGACTGTTCATGATGTCCACAGAGCCTAGATGATGCCAACAGACAGTTGATGATGATGCTTGTTTAAGACTGTTCATGATTCCCACAGGGGCTAGATAATGCCAACAGACAGTTGAAGGTGATGCTCATTTAATTCCAAACTGGACACAGTTGAAACCAGTTACATTTACAGTTAATTAGAGTATATTACCAATAATTTCATCAAAGCTAGATTTCATATGTTGATTTCATTTCAGATATGTCATTCAGGTTTTCTCAAACCTGGGTTTTAAATTGGATTATGTGTAAAACATGTACTTTGTGTCTTTACACTGTGTGAGCAATGCTGGACAGGTTACTGTTCTTGGGACACATACCGAAGAAAAAGATGTTGATCACGTCTTATGGGTGAAAGGTTCTGACGGTGTGCTATTGGGAGACATATTGTAGAAAAAGATGTCGATCGCGTCTTATGGGTGAAAGGTTCTGACGGTGTGCTATTGGGAGACATATTGTAGAAAAAGATGTTGATCACGTCTTATGGGTGAAAGGTTCTGACGGTGTGCTATTGTTAACGTTAAACATCAGCCACGTGATGTTGGGGTGATTAACAGATGTTGTGTTGGGTCATTGACAGAAAATACAATATAATCTATTCAGTCTCGTGCTTATTGTCTACATGTATTGATCAGTTACTTTATAACAGTTTTACATTTAATTTTTCTTTGTGAGAAATCATTTTCTGTTAAATAGACACACTAAGTAGTTTTTTTCAAATCAATCAACACATTTTCAAACAAATTATAATCCAAAAAATCCAAGAAAAAAATTCCGGACAGATTTTATTAGTACAGAATGCAAGCAATTTAAATGTCTTAAAAAAAATACTTACTTTACAGTAGGTAAAAATTGTGTGTCCAAAAAATATCGCCAAACTGAACTGTGACATGACCTGGTTTGAAGTGACGATACCCAAGCCGCCATGATAAGCCCTTCTCACTGATCGTAATTATGATCAATAAAAGGTATCTAATTATGTCTTTCACCAGGAGATATGCACCAGCGGTTACTAAACATCGAATTACTTATTAATTGATATATTTTTGTAAGCAAGTAAATGTTTTATGTAAAATATTGCTAAAAGGAATTGATGTATGCCGATATGCGCACACGTGTGTGTCATGTGTGATCAGATAATTCCAAGGAAACAAACAACACAATACACATATACACATTTTACGCAGTTTCTTCTTAGTTTTATCATCATTGTACCTAACTTAAGAGTCCCTAGCGGTTTGTCTTTCATTTTTATTTCATCGGTTTTCGGAACAGGAACATCGTTTTTTTATTTCAAAACATATTTGGTGTGCAAAATATTTGAGTAGAAGCTTTTTTGGGGATTTTCAGCCTCAAAAAGTACCTGCGCAAATTACGTAGGTGCGCACATTACATGGGTTTTTACGGTTAACAGATGTAGGGTAAGAAAATTGGAATAACACCTGAAATTTATTTCTTCTGTTTACATATGTGAGTTTGGTATTCCCTGCTCCCAAAAGAGACATACCCCACCCAATCCCCTTCAACCATAGGTGTCAACCTCTGAAACCTCCAATGATACACATTTCCATTGAGAGAGAAAGTGCATGAAATGTGACTGCAACTGCTTGCTCAATTTATCTTTCCCTTTATATGCATCAAAATATCTCCCAAAAAGCATGAATGTGAGCTTGTTTGAGTTTGGACTTGAATGAGGGAGTTTTCGAGGGAGATTGGTAAATTTTGGTCAAAATGAGTGAGTCTCCCTCCTGAATGACGGAGGTTCGACAGCTATATTTAGGAGATGGGAAAATCTAATTTTAAGCCCACATTCATGCAAGCATGGATTAATGGCTCCTATTTGCAAAACAAACTGTTACAGGAGTATCATCACGTTACAATCAACCTTTTTAAGATGACATAGATGCCCTGAGCATTAAAGAATTTTGATGTACATGTGTATATCGATAATAATTGAATCCTAAAGTATGTTTGATTGTACACCTCACAATTTGACACAGCCCTGTTTCTTGTTGGTAGACATGAGGTTTCTTTCCCGCTTGAACTGAGGACAATCCAATATAAAGAATTTCAATGGTCAAAATGTTCCATAAAAAAGCTGATCGATGGTTACAAGCCAAGTGGACCACAGATTTTCGGCTCAGGTAACTAACGGAGTGTGTATTGAACTTTCTCACAGAAACTAAGGGCCAATTAAGATTTCCATTCTATCTCAATACCATATAATGTCATATCCCCCTACATCTTATGATGTTGATCCAGTTTTGATGAAATCGTCTGGGGCATCTAGTGGGGGATTTGCACATAGATGCCAGCTTTGTTGAAGTCGGTGATGGGATAGGACGGTGCTATGTTCTTATAACTTAGTACATTTGGAATGCATATTTACTCCAGCACAAGGTCAAGGTCATACGTCAAGGTTAAAGATAAAACTGTTGTGTATCAGGGGTCCGTAAGAATGTAGTTTGATGGGAAGTTCTGGTCTAGTTTGTTTTACTGATAGACAGTGTACTAATGATTGTTTTTGTTATCCTGCTCAGTTTGGAATTTGAACGTTAAATCAATAGAGACAACATTCAAATGTTCACAAATATCCACTAAATCAATATGAAAGGTTAAAAAATCTCAATTTGAGATACTAATTTGTGACAATCTAAACAAACAGGCCTGTTAATTTTTGTTGTCACTGAACTTATTCCAAAGCAAGTTAGATATAATCATTCATGTGACAATTTCATTTTTTCCCCCTGACATTTTGTTCCAGTTCTATGATACATTAGTCCTACCCTGCATGCCACTGCAGGGTTGTAAGAGGTTACAACTAGCGTGTGTACTCTATAGCCTTCTCTGTCCTCAGCTCACGGGACATTGGTATGACAAAAGAGGATCCTCACTGCAATTTGTGAATCTTTATCTTTTCTCTACTTGGTTACGATCATTTCTCTGGTGTCTGCCTGATCATCATACTGGCCAGTAACATTTTACAATACTGAAAAACAAGAGAAACGTGAAATAGGCACTGGTTTGCATATTTCAATGTCACGTTGCGTATTTTATTTTCCTGTAAAGCACTTTAGCACTGCAACAGCTAAGCGTTACCTGATTATATTTTAATATTTTTCTATGTATCAAATTTCAGCAGAAACATCAGCATGATGAACTTCATGATTCCTTATTGTTAATTTTCAAATCAATGTTATTGATAATTATTTTTAAAAATTTGTTTTGAATTTTTTGTGTCTCAGTTTGTCTTCAGATGGTCAATTTATATCCTTAATCATGGCAATGGAAGCTAAAGGTTCTAATATTCAAAAAGATATTTCAGATGAATGTATTGATTTGTCATTAACCATGCAAGCTTTAAGTAATAGAGTTCTGGTAATACATGTATAGCTATTGATGTATAGGTAGCTATGATGTCAAGCTAACCAAACTTTAAACAGCTGGACTGTGGTAATATAGACAAAGATGTACAGGTAGCTTTGTCCTGTTGTAATCTATGATGTCAAGCTAACCAAACTTTAAACAACTGGACCATGGTAATATAGACAAAGATTTACATGTAGCTGTGTCCTGTTGTAATCTATGATGTCATGCGAACCAAACTTTAAACAACTTGACCCTGGTAATATAGACAAAGATGTACATGTAGCTTTGACCTGTTGTAATCTATGATGTCAAGCTAACCAAACTTTAAACAGCTGTTTCCTGGTAATATAGATAATGATGTATAGGTAGCTTTGTCCTGTTATGATCTATGATGTCAAGCTATCCAAACTTTAAACAGCTGGACCCTGGTAATATAGTCAATATTGTACAGGTAGCTTTGTCCTGTTGTAATCTATGATGTCAAGCTAACCAAACTTTAAACAAATGGATCCTGGTAATATAGACAATATTGTACAGGTAGCTTTACCTGTTGTAATCTATGATGTCAAGCTAACCAAACTTTAAACAACTGGACCATGGTACTATAGACAATATTGTACAGGTAGCTTTGCCTGTCGTAATCTATGATGTCAAGCTAACCAAACTTTAAACAGCTGGACCCTGGTAATATAGATAATGATGTATAGGTTAAGCTTTGTCCTGTTGTAATCTATGATGTCAAGCTAACAAAACTTTAAACAGCTGGACCCTGGTAGTATAGATAATGATGTATAGGTTAAGCTTTGTCCTGTTGTAATATATGATGTCAAGCTAACCAAACTTTATACAACTGGACCATGGTAATATAGATAATGATGTACAGGTAGCTTTGCCTGTTGTAATCTATGATGTCAAGCTAACAAAACTTTAAACAGCTGGACCCTGGTAATATAGATAATTATGTACAGGTAGCTTTGCCTGTTGTAATCTATGATGTCAAGCTAACCAAACTTTAAACAACTGGACCCTGGTAATATAGACAATATTGTACAGGTAGCTTTGTCTGTTGTAATCTATGATGTCAAGCTAACCAAACTTTAAACAGCTGGACCCTGGTAATATAGATAATGATGTACAGGTAGCTTTGCCTGTTGTGATCTATGATGTCAAGCTAACCAAACTTTAAACAACTGGACCCTGGTAATATAGATAATTATGTACAGTTAGCTTTGTCCTGTTGTGATCTATGATGTCATGTTAACCCAACTTTAAACAATTGGACCCTGGTAATATAGACATTATTGTACAGGTAGCTTTGTCCTGTTATGATCTATGATGTCAAGCTAACCAAACTTTAAACAACTAGACCCTGGTAATATAGATAATGATGTAAATGAAGGTAGCTTTGTCCTGTTATGATCTATGATGTCAAGCTTACCAAACTTTAAACAACTGGACCCTGGTAATATAGATAATTATGTACAGTTAGCTTTGTCCTGTTGTGATCTATGATGTCATGTTAACCCAACTTTAAACAATTGGACCCTGGTAATATAGACATTATTGTACAGGTAGCTTTGTCCTGTTATGATCTATGATGTCAAGCTAACCAAACTTTAAACAACTAGACCCTGGTAATATAGATAATGATGTAAATGAAGGTAGCTTTGTCCTGTTATGATCTATGATGTCAAGCTTACCAAACTTTAAACAACTGGACCCTGGTAATATAGATAATTATGTACAGTTAGCTTTGTCCTGTTGTGATCTATGATGTCATGTTAACCCAACTTTAAACAATTGGACCCTGGTAATATAGACATTATTGTACAGGTAGCTTTGTCCTGTTATGATCTATGATGTCAAGCTAACCAAACTTTAAACAACTAGACCCTGGTAATATAGATAATGATGTAAATGAAGGTAGCTTTGTCCTGTTATGATCTATGATGTCAAGCTTACCAAACTTTAAACAACTGGACCCTGGTAATATAGATAATTATGTACAGTTAGCTTTGTCCTGTTGTGATCTATGATGTCATGTTAACCCAACTTTAAACAATTGGACCCTGGTAATATAGACATTATTGTACAGGTAGCTTTGTCCTGTTATGATCTATGATGTCAAGCTAACCAAACTTTAAACAACTGGACCCTGGTAATATAGATAATGATGTAAACGAAGGTAGCTTTGTCCTGTTGTGATCTATGATGTCAAGCTAACCAAACTTTAAACAACTAGACCCTGGTAATATAGATAATTATGTACAGGTAGCTTTGTCCTGTTGTGATCTATGATGTCAAGCTAACCAAACTTTAAACAACTGGACCCTGGTAATATAGATAATGATGTACAGGTAGCTTTGTCCTGTTGTGATCTATGATGTCAAGCTAACCAAACTTTAAACAACTAGACCCTGGTAATATCCTATAAATATGAAATATGATGATGCAGGTTTTGTTTAAGCAGGTTCACTATTTATTGATAGGATTCAACGTTTGTGACTTTTCTACCTTTGTTAGTTTTACAGTATCTGTTCTAAGTGTACAAAAGAGTACGGAACATCCGATGAAAGGCAGGCAAACCCAAACACAAATAATTCAAATGCAAAAATGAAAAATACAATGTTATAATATAGCATTGAATTACAAGTAAAAAGTATTTCCAGCAAATTTACATCTGTGGCATTAATAAATTGCAAGGTAAAATAACTGCATCAACAGATTTCATTTCATGACAACAGCAAAATGGATAAATGTTTGATGATCCTGTTGTGTAAACCCTTCTGGTTGTATTCCATCCTCAGTCCCTTTGTGTGTGTTTATACTGTGGATAGAAAACTGAACTGATTTGTATTCCAACTTCAAAAGATGAAAATGTTGGTGTTTGTAATGTCACAGTGGTGTAATAAATCCGTAAACCATTCAGTCTTAATGCCAAAAAAACGGTGTGGGTGTGACTGTGGGGGGATATATGACACGGCGATCACCCTAGTTCTTATTGAATTCTACGAGTTCTAGGACAGATTATCATTGAACTGTTCATTTCATAGCCTTGTTTCGTGTACCTATCAATAAGTGTAATTTGATTATGAACGAATTGGTGGTATCATTAATGGCTTCTTAATAGGTTTTTGTATGACTTTATTTATAAAGTCACAGCATTTCACTAGCGTTCATTGGGTTGTTTGGCCGACAGATATTGAAAAATGCCCGTTTTAATCAAATCAAAATTATTGTGATATGACGTGTATTTAAAAGTTTTGATATTGACTTAAAACAGCCTGAGTTACTTCTAAGAGGCCGGGGTAGTGTGTCAGTTACAGCGACAGCTGTGGTTACTTGAAATAAAGACGAGAACTTTCAGGTGATAGATACTTAAGACTGTGTTCTCATCAGTAACTGTGTTCTCATCATAATTGTTATATGTACCAATTAACATATATACATATTAATATAAACATGAATTGTATCTCTGTAATAAGCTGGGACTTGCAAGACCCAACCCCTACATAAAGTACATGTATTATTAATTTGATTGATGCAAATTCCATTTTGAAATTGAGTTTGTAATGATGTAATATTTTAAACATCGGAAACACTATTGCTTTATTGATTTAGAGAATCTGGGCTTTTCTATTGGACAAAGCTTTGGACAGGTTGCCGGTGGGTCAGAATTTAGCTCCCTTGTCAGAGCTTGTGACAGCGTCAGTTTAACCCGGAACAGTATTGGAGGACACCAGCTACTGAGGCCCTGATGTCGTACTTTGTACAATGTCACTTCACATTGACAGTGAGAGTGATATAGACATCTGATCACTAGTATTGATAAAGTCTATTGGATACATAGCTTTGATGCTGTCGGCCGGCCGTTTGTGTTCACCATGTCAACTCATTGTGGGATAGTTATAAAGTTCAAAACCAGCTGTTTGTATTGGGTGGTGACCACAGGAAATCTTTGATCAGTCCTCATCATTTGATGTACATGTCATTTACTGTGACCACTGGCTTTGTGTGTGTAATATTGTGTAAGTAATAGATTCTGTGATTATATCTTTAGAAACTTTTTCCAGTATCTTATATCAGACAGACTGCTTTTAACACTGTACATTACAGTATAATTGCTTCAGAAGAATTAAGACTGTTTATTTTCTAATTGACTGAATTCTTTATGCCTGATATTTGGAACAAATGGACATAAAACAAAGCAGTAAGTATATAACTCCATATTCTGTTGGCCATTTCCTGCAGTTGTATTACATTTGCTTGTGGTTTATTACTGAGTCACTCTGATAGTTGTCACCAGTTGGAGACATTTAGCTGTTAGCAGTAGGACACATCTAATGGGATTTTACTGAGAGCTGACAGCAGTGGAAGACAGATCATGATGTCTTACTGACAGTTGTCTCCCTTTATAGTCATTTAGTTTTGTACATTTTCGTAAGAGTTTCTTTATATTAAGCTTCCCTCAATATCTTTAATGAGGTCGTAGTGGTACTTTATTTAGATGAACATAAAACAGTTTGTTCATTTTAAATTGTAATTACCCAAGGTTAGGTGAAAATATTAAAACGATTATATCAGTTTCTGATATGACAATTAACTTTTAAGCAACACAATAAGAATGTAATTAGAGGCGTGTAACAATGATTAGATAGTGTGTTACAAAAACTTGGTACTTTGTGTGACCAGTTTACCATTGAGGTGATCAACGGAAACATGTTTCCGAATTCACTGCTGTCTCTCAATGCCACTTAGGTAAAACTTTTACAGATAACATTTCCGGGAGTTTGATGTTTGTATTTCTTCAGTGCTAGAAATTTAGAAAAAAGAATGGTTTTATTCTGAAATAGATGAATTTATTTTTATGTTAATTGCGTGGTATTCCTATGAACCAGGGTGTTGAGCAAGTGTTACTATGTTTTGTGGTCGTTGATGACTATGTATTGATTAAAGATATATATGACTTTACCAGATTGTCCGTCAACGTAACTGTCAACTTGGATTTGGTTATGGGATGCATGTTGTTGAGACCAGTGGAACACTAGGACACAGAAGGCGGGAGTAGTCTCACACAGCCTCTGAACCGCCATGCTACAAGTGGCTGTGCTGTCTGGGGCCCTGCTTATCTGGCTCCTGTGGCTGCCTGTTAATGGCAGATTATGTGATTTTAATTCTGATGATTGTCAGTGGAAAATACAAACAAATGATCCTCACCATACAGGAATGACATCTAGATTGAAGGAATTTGTTATAAGTACTAGACAGGAAGTGGGAAAGTTTGGTGTCAACAGATCTATTCTGGATATTAACCCATTAATCCCAAAAGGTAAAGTATGTCAGCTTTTATTTTATCCCCAATATTACAGAGCATTACAACTTTTTCATTCAAACTAAAGGTGGGCTCCTCTTACTGTATTTACTCGAATAAATCCAGGTAAGTGATAAGAACTGAAACTTTGCAGTACTTTGTCTTGTAAACCATAATGGTTACTTGATCTAGGGTGTCCCATTGTATCTTGACTACTGCTTGAATTAATTGGCCTTGAAAAGTTAAGGATCCCTGTACCACTTCTAAGAACTATAACTTCACGATGTGGAAACTGGGTTTTTCTGGCATGGCTTAAGCTTTAATAAATCATTTCTGAAAAGAAAATCATACCTTTTGGGACTTTTCTGAATAAATAATAAAGATGAAATAAACAAAATGTAGTAAGCAGCAGTGTTGTTGGTGTGAAAATCAAGCCCTTGACTTCAGATTGCTATATTATATCATTTTAACCAATTAAGCTACCTAGTTATCATAACTTTTTGGCTCAGCTGTGCTACAGTCATATCCAAAACCAAATTAAGAGGGGGGTATTTAATGCAGCACAGCACAGTGGTACATGGATCCTTAAATAATGTCATTTTCTCAATATTCATATCAAGATTAATTTAAGGTTGAAAACATTTTGAAATCATTCTCGGAAATGCTGCAGAAAAATATTTTACAGCATCATAAATATATGACTGCATGGTAGCACAGTGGATATAAGCTCAATTACCTGCAAACGGTTCAAGTTCAGGGAGTGAATTCAGATGGGAGAGATGTTGTGGAAAACAAGAGGCCCAGAGGGCCTGTTTCGCTCACATGAATATGTTTAAAATAATTGGTAGGTGCTGTAAGTACATATGAAATTTTCAGAAAGATCCATCCAGTACTTGAGATATAGCGAAAAAACAAACTTCAAACAGAGCCCCACCCCTATGCCCCTAAGGGGATCATACCCACCATTTATACAAAATTGAGTCCAAGGATGCTCCAGACTAAATAAGGATAAAATCCCATTATCCCGATGGTCGAAGAAGGATTTTAAAGGTTTTACCTTTATTTCTCCTACTGGGCCTCGCCCTTCTGCCCCCTGGGAGACCACACCCACTCCTTATACAAAATTGAGTCCCCTTGGCCCAAGGATGCTCCAGACTAAATTAGGATAAAATCCCTTAATCCCTATCGTAGAAGAAGGAGTTTAAAGGTTTTACCACTATTCCCCTATTGGGCCCCACCCTTTTGCCCCCAGGGGGGGCCACACTCACTGTTTATACAAAATTGAGTCCCTTTTGCCCAAGGATGCTCCAGACTGAATAAGGATAAAGTCCCTTAATCCTGATAGTCGAAGAAGGATTTTAAAGGTTTTACCTCTATTCCCCTATTTGGCCCCACCCTTCTGCCCCCAAGGGGGCCCACACTCACTGTTTATACAAAATTGAGTCCCTTTTGCCCAAGATCCTCCATACGAAATTGGGAAGAAATCCTTTCATCCCTATGGTAGAAGAAATATTTTAAAGGTTTACCTCTATTATCTCTATTGGGCCCCGCCCTTCTGCCCCTTGGAGACCACACCCACTGCTTATACAAAATTGAGTCCCCTTGGCCCAAGAATGCTCCAGACTAAATTAGGATAAAATCCCTTAATCCATATGGTAGAAGAAGGATTAAAAAGGTTTTACTTCTATTCTACTACCCATAGTTTACAAAATTGGTTCCCCTTTACCCAAGGATGCATCACTCCAAATATAGACCAAATCCTTTCATTTCTACAGAAGAAATAGGATTTTAAAGAACAATTTGCTATGTTTCCCCTATTGGGCCACGCCCCTCAGGCCCCTGGGGGGCCAGATCCAAGGTTTATACAAATTTTGTTCCCCTTCACACAGGGATGCTTCAGACTAAATATGGAACAAATCCTTTCATTCCTACAGAAGAAGAAGGATTTTACAGAAATTGCATTATTTCTCCTACTGGGCCCTGCCCCTCAGGCCCCTGGGCCAGACCCACGGTTTATACAAAATTGGTTCACCTTTACCCAAGGATCCTTCCGACCAAATATGGAACAAATACTTTCATTTCTACAGAAGAAGAAGGATTTTACAGAAATTGCTTTATTTCCCCTATTGGGCCCCGCCCCTTAGGTTCCTGGGGCAGCCAGATCCACGGTTTATACAAAATTGGTTCCCTTCACCCAAGGATGCTTCAGACCAAATATGAAACAAATCCTTTCATTCCCACAGAAGAAGGATTTTAAAGAATATGCTATATTTCTCCTATTGGGCCCTGCCCCTCAGGCCCCAGGGGGGCCAGACCCACGGTTTATACAAATTGGTTCCCCTTTCCACAAGGATGCTTCAGAACAAATATGAAACAAATCCTTTCATTTCTAATGAAGAAGAAGGATTTTACAGAAATTGCTTTATTTCCCCTATTGGGCCCCGCCCCTTAGGTCCCTGGAGCAAATCCTTTCAGACCCTGCAGGTAGGGCGTAAGAATTGTACCTGCTGCCCCCAATTGCATGATCGTAAGAGGCAACTAAATTTGGGACCTTATCTCTTCTCTCCTTTCTAAATAACTTACTTCTTCCTAATGTCTCCCTTGACAATGCCACACTTTTGGCCATTTTTTGAGCGTTCGCCCCTGTGAGGAAGGCTTTGGGTTCTGTCCCCTGGCCGAGACATACCAAAGTCTTTAAAAATGGTAGTTTATACTCCTGCTTAACGCTCAGCAAATTAGGAGTGGGACGACTGGTTCGCCCGTTGTCAGTATAATGTGACCGGGTGGGGCGTCCTGCTGGGTGTCTTCGGCAGTATGTTTCAGTGAGGTAGCACTATAAAGTCGGCATCAGTTCCGCGCTATCACAAGGAGACAAACACGAACATATCGCAGCCTCCCAAAATACACACACATACACTACACGCATGCATCTTGCACACAGGGGAGGCCGTCCTTAAATGACCTTAGCTGTTAATAGGACGTTAAACAAAATCAAACAGACAAACAAACAGCAAATCCTTTCATTTCTACAAAAGAAGAAGGATTTTAAAGAATTTGCTATATTTCCCCTTATATTGGGTGGGCCCCGTCCCTCAGGCCCCAGGGGGCCCAGACTACATTAGGATAAAATCCTGTAATCCCTACAGAAGAAGAAGGATTTTAAAGGTTTTATTTCTATTTCCCCTATAGGGCCCTGCCCCTCTGCCCCAAGGGGGGCCACACCCACCGGTTATACAAAATTGAGTCCTGTTGGCCTAAGGATGCTCCAGACCAAAATTACCGTAAGGAAAAGTTGCTGGACGGAACCTGGACACTGCAGTATGGCATAAGCTCACCATGGTCCTTCGGACCAGGAGAGCTAAAAAAAAAACCAGATTTTTTTTCCCTCTAAATATCCCATTTGCTATCGTTAATGAGCAAGCAACTCCTAATCATGAAATTGCTAAACAAATTGAAACCATTCTTTGTTAGAGACACACCGAAAGCACTGGGACTCTCTGGGTTTAAACTGTAAACTCGGGTATGTACTGTAAACCCTTAAATATGTGTTTAACAAGAAGGCCAGAGGGCCTGTATTGCTCACCTGGAAAGGTTAGTAAAATTGAGTTTGGAATAGCTAGATGTTGCTGGTAGTGTACATGTATTACATTTTTTGCCATAGCCGTCTCCGGATGAACACTGCGGGAATTGTCTTCCTTAAACGCTGACTGCACCTCATGCATTTTACTGCTGACTTTGGCATTTTGCTTATACTGCTCCTCGTTCCCCTTTCTCTTAAAAGTATAAGCGGATATTTCCGACATTTTTGAAATTTGAACGTCTGCTATTTGCCTCTGAGATTCACCAATCTTCTCATTAAAAGCCTCCAACTTAGTAGACATTAACTCCTCTAGTTGCATCAACAAATTACTCTGCAAACTTGCCGACTCCATGATATCTCCAAGCTGTACTACGCCGTCGAGGTGCGAAGCTAGAATGAACATACACGTACCCGTAAGCTACCCTTAGCATGTGCCTCAATCTAATTGGTCAAAACCTCTGCGCGAGACAGGCAACTGCCCTCATATACTCCGTGTATACAGGACAAATATTTCCCGCTATTCTCCGAAACGCGGGAAAGTAATATTCTTTTGGTTTAAATCCCTTCACTTGTATAGCAGGAGGGAAAAAAATCTATTTCCCCATGTGGTCCGGCCCCTCCACCCCCAGAGGGGCCACACCCTCCGTTTATACAAAACTGAGAACCCTTTGGCCAATGATGCTCCAGACCAAATTTGGTCAAAATCCCTTCATCGGTACAAAAGGAGAAGGATCTTAGATGTTTACCTCTGTTTTCCCTAATGGGCCCCACCCATCTGGGTCTAGAAGGGGACCCACACACTTCAGTTTATATAAAATTGATTCTTTTGTCCCTAAGCATGCTTCGACTGCATTTGGTTTAAATCCCTTCACTTGTATAGTAGGAGAGAAAAAAATCCTCTATTTCCCCTATTGGGCCCGGCCCCTTCGCCCCCATAGAGGCCACAACCTCCGTTTATACAACCTTGAGTCTCCTTTGTCCAAAGATGCTCTAGGATAAATTTGGTCAAAATCCTTCTATTGGTTGAGAAGAAGAAGTTTTTTTTAAAGATTTACCTATTTTCCCTATATTTGACCTTGGTCCTTTGGACCCGGTGAGCTAAAAAAGGGATAAAGTTAATTTTATGTCAACCAGAAACAAATAATTATTAAACTTGACTGAAATTTTAAAACAGTTTTGACCAGCACAATATACAATGGAACCACATTCAATATTACCCAATCTGTAAATTAAAAAGTCTCATTGTTAAATTTCTGATGGAAGATTGTTTCCTTTTTTTGTTTCCAGTAAGGGTCAAGGTCTCAGCAGAAAAGCATAATCCCTTAAATAAGACACATTGTCTTTTAATTAACCGACTTAATTTACAGATAGTGTTTAGAACTCTTATTGTGGTGATATATAATATTAGTTTTAAGGTCCAGTTAACCATGGTTTAGTGTTCTTCCCAGGCTGTACGTAGGCATCACCATTTTACCGTTACACATACATTTGACCGTTACAGTACACATAAAGTTTTCACAAATCATGATAACTTCTTCTCCCCTTTCCTATTAGACACCAAATATTCATGACTAATTAATGAAAGCTATTAAAATCAAATTGGAATATTGATTAAACCTGCATAATATATTATAATATAGCAATAAATGCTTTAATGGTTATATGATCAACATAAAAGAGAAAAAAAGTTTACACTTATTGAAAACGGCAAGGTATATATATGCTTGTCTGAAGATTGATAAGTTTGTTAAATTATTAAATTGTGTTGATTTTCACCTTGTGCATAGTCAACTGCTAGTTATGAGTCCTCTGGGACTCGAACCCAGCATCCAAAATCAATACAAAACTCTGTTCATGCAAAACGAATGAATATCAACAGAACATACAACGAAGTACAAGTTCATGAAACTATATATGTAGCATATAGTAGTGTCATGTATAGCATATATATATATATATATATATATACCATTGACACATTAACTAGGTTGTGCCAAAATAGCAGAATTGATATTGATGTTCTCAAGTTTCTTTTAGCTACTATTACTGGTAAGTGTATCTGTATTTTACAAAAAGCAATAAAAAAGATTTTGTTATGATAGACAAACTTCTGACTTGAATGCTTTAGTTTATCTTAACATTTCAAATTATTTTCATTTATTTATTTTCACATTGGGGGCTTCATATACTTTTCAATATATAACCAATGATATAAATGAATCATGAATTATTTATCTATTTTGAAAAATCGTTTAGGCATTATTCTGATAACATTTGAGATTATTCGAGTGTTTTTTTTAAATTTAACCAGAAGAAAATATCACAATGTGTGGGTATTTCCTTGTAACCATATGTAGATACCGGATAGGTCTCGAAACAATCTCTGCTCTCCGCTCTAACACCAGACCAGCATTACAAAAGTGTGATAGCAATAAAGGAGTCAACATGTTAGGCCAAACAAAACATATGTGGTGTTCCCAGTAACCCTATACATGTACTTACCTTAATTGTTTGTGACTATATAGTACCCTACATTTTTTAAGGCACTTTTCAAAGAAGTACTGTTAAAGAAAGATCACTCTCCTATTCAATTTTTTGTCTGGCCTTATGATAAATAAACAAATCAATATTTACTATACCTGGTCTATGACGAATTATCAAGCAATCAAAAATGTCAACATATATGAATTGTAAATAAAAGGCTATACATAGAATATTACTGTACAAATGGATTTGACAAGTACATTCAGAGATTTAATGGTGTTATGTGCATGTATATGTATGCTCATTGCATAGGAATTATACTTCTAAACTTATATATTTAAATGGCAAATTCAATTTTAAAGTTTATATATCCATGTATCTTTCAGATGTGTATGCTTCTTTTGAGCCCACCATCAGAAATCACCCTGCGTCCGTGGTCCGTCCTTAAACAATTCTTTTTATCGGTATTTCTCGAGAAGTACCAGAGGGATCTTTCTCAAAATTTATATGTAGGCTACCCTTGGTCCTCAGCTGTGCAGGGCAACTTTTGAGACTGATCAGATAAACAACATGGCCGACAGGCAGCCATCTTGGAATTTGATATTGAAAGTTTGTTATCGCTATTTTTCAAGAAGTGCTAGAGGGATCTTTCTCAAATTTTATATGTAAGTTCCCCTTAGTCCAAACCTGTGCAGGGCAACTTTTGAGACTGATCTGATAAACAACATGGCCGACAGGCAGCCATCTTGGATTTTGATAGTGAAAGTTTGTTATCGCTATTTCTCAACAAGTACCAAAGGGATCTTTCTCAAATTTTATATGTAGATTTCCCATGGTCCTAAGCTATGCAGGGCATCTTTTGAGACTGATCGGATAAACAACATGGCCGACAGGCAGCCATCTAGAATTTTAATAGTGTAGGTTTGTTACCGCTATTTCTCCGGAAGAACTAGAGGGATCTTTCTTAAATTTTATATGTAGGTTCCCCTTGGTCCTAGCTGTGCAGTGCAATTTTAAGAGTCTGAACGGATAAACAACATGGCCGACAGGCAGCCATCTTGAATTTTGATAGTGTAGGTTTGTTCCCGCTATTTCGCGGCAAGTACCAGAGGGATCTTTCTCAAATTTTATATGTAGGTTCCCCTTGATCTCTCATTGTGCATGTTATATTTTGAGATTGATCATAAAAACAAAATGGATTAAAAGAAAAACTAAACAGACCTTTCTCGTATTGCAATGATCGATTCTATTTCTTTCACATTAAGTACTGTACTTGTAAGTATGTGAAATGACAAACTCACTTTGAAGGTTGGCTTTCATACACATCAGTATTAAGTTTAGATCAAAAGTTACCTCAAGGTGCATTTACTTTACACCCTTAGGCTGCTACATTGATTTCTATGTAAAGGGACACCACTGCTGAATTATTTATTGAAATATATATTAATTAACTTAATTTTTCAAATATGAATAACTTGAAAAATATTTGTTATATGTGAATAAAGGTTGTAGGAAAATTGTTCGTTGATATTGTCTCTAGTTTATATTTACCTTTTCGATTCTAAAGTTGCTTCAGTATTTACCTGTACAGGTGGTAATAAAGGTAAGAAAAGGTGAAACTTTAAATTAATCGGATTTAAGCACCAGAAAGATCATTCTAAAATTATTTTTGTCATCAAATGTGATTGGAAAATGATAATTGTATTTATGTTCACATAAAGTAATTTATAACTTCTGTTTTCAGATCTCAACCTGTTTATTTATGTGCATGCATGTATTCAATGTTTTGGTTGGAAGTAGATACGTAATCTAATTATAATTTGGTTATCTCCCTTGATACTTTCAGTAGTGTGTCACGTGACTATGTTGGAATACGAAGTCACGTGACGTCAATCGCCATTTTCTGAACCATTCACTTGATTTTGCCCTGCAAGTTTTCATTGTTTTATATGCCCATCTCCACCCCTTACTTCCTCCAATTTTAATTACAATCCAAAAAATGGTTTTTAGCATTTTGCTATATGCTAGGCCAATTATTTTATAACTAGTCCACCCTATTTTGCTTATAACATTATATTTTAACTACAATCCAAAACATGGTTTTTGGCATTTTGCTAAATGCTATTAGACTTTGGCATTTGAATAAATGCCCTATTACAACATGTCTTGTGTCATTTGTGTCATTTTTGGGCAAAAAACAAGCAGAGTTCTCCAGTGTGCTTTACTTTCAAGTAGAACACATAAACACGATGTTATAACAGAGATTATAAACTTCACTTATGACATAAGACGCTGTACATTTACAAGGAGATTCTAAGGTAAAAAGGTCAGGTATTTCGCATCAAGAATTGCATGCGATTTGCTACAGGTTTCAGGTCGTCATTCAATATATTTACTGTCACATTCGGCATATAGATATATATCTTAGCTACGGTCTTGTTTATGATTAAATCATCGATAATAGTTTGAAGTAATCAATCGGCTCAAAACGTATCAATGTCAATGTTCAATTCGGCCTCACCTGCAGACGACTAGACTGGCCACCGTCTCTAGAATATTAAATAATTAAGAAAAAACTAACTCTAATAATTTTGATCACTTGGATGTCTGATCCTAAGTTCTAAACTAGGGGGAGATAAAGCTAGTAGTAAAATGCAGTCCAGTTATACATATACATGATGTAGGGGGAAAGTTCACTGATTGATGATGATCACAATTCACCTTATTTACAAGGTTTTGAAGTAATATGGATAACCAGAGATTTTATTTTGTTTAGGTTTTTCCCACTGCACTGTTCAAAATATAGGTCTTAACAAAGTAGATTTCCATATTCCCAGAAATGTTTACATCCTTATATCACAGGAAGATTCATATCTGGATCACTAGTCTAAAGCATACTGACAGTTACTGTACACTTTTCTGATACCAGGTAAATTAAAAGAAAACAAACATTGTAAAAATATATTAAACCAATTACTATTGTATTGATAGTATTTTTCTCACAGGACAAATGGACGCTTTTTGGGAGGACGTCTCTCAGCTTTTGCATTATTCCACTGGAACACAGTGGGGACTGTTCCCTCCTTCAGCTTTCTTAGTCCTGTTAGAGTCCTTTTGAAATTATCCAAGGTGAAATGTTACTAAAATATAGCATACTTATTTCATTTATTCATCAGATCCAGATGTTTTTATAGCACAATAGAATTAAAAACTTGTTTCTGTATATGTTTTTCATTGTAGTTAAATGTGTTGTATAGTCCATGTGTGCATGTGTACATAACATTTGTAACAAGCCCATGTGATATAAGTTCAACTAGTCAGTATTGTTAAACTTTTGACATGGCACAACATAACCTTTCTTCACCCCTACCCATTCGATCAGAGATAAATTTGCTCGTATTTACCACAGGGGTTCGTTACAAATGTCTAATACATATTCCTACCACAATAGGTGGGTGTTACGATTCAACTCCCAAGGCTTCACTTAATCATTACAACTGTTGTATAACATATTGTTTATACCACACGTGGTATAAACTCTGAACGCGTTTTGATTGGCTGACATGGTGACAGAAATGATGATACACAGAAAGTACTTCGTCATTGTTTTTGTGATAATAGATTTCTTATGTTGGTTTCTATAAATTTATTGCTTTGAAGACAATAAATTTGTTACATACTTGTGTGGCACCCCGTTAGATTTGTTAATTTATTTTAATTCCTTATATTCCTAAAGATTCATATTGAGTCCAATTAGTATTACTTTGTATAATGTTGTGTCGTTGATTTTAATCCGTAATCCACGCTCCGCATCTGCAGTCACCTAGTCTCGTTTGTTACTTTCGTTTTGAATGGAATGTATGTGAGTGTGACGTAATTGTGAACGTGATTGTATACCCGTTTGAC
This sequence comes from Mizuhopecten yessoensis, assembly GCF_002113885.1. NCBI lineage: Eukaryota > Metazoa > Mollusca > Bivalvia > Pectinida > Pectinidae > Mizuhopecten > Mizuhopecten yessoensis. The sequence goes on along the minus strand of NW_018403648.1, from coordinate 235,179 downwards.
CAGTGACAAACTGACCTCTGACACCTGTCGTATTGCATGATATTTCCTGCGTTAATGTTTTATTTGCTTCTCTGTCCTTTCTTTTCTATTCACTTCCTATCTGCTCCTGGTAGAGGCAACATCGCCATATAGAGATACTTACAGAATATACATACCTTGCAGATTATACTAGTGGATCCCCGGTACCACATACAGGTTATTGGTCAAATAAAATATATAAGCTATTTCTAAACTTAATATTTATACTGAAAAATATTAATGCTCTATAATTTATATTTATTAGAAATGCTATAACTTGCCGTAAATTGCTCATATATAATTATGGGTGTGGTTATTGACTAAGTGAACACTTTCCTTATTTAACACTGATTTTATACTTCGGTGTAGTTTACTGGTATTATAAGTATTATGTGAACCATATTCATATATAGTTTTCTAGACTACTTCTTTAAATAATTGTTTTATAAACCTTACATCTTTTAAAAAGTATCGTACGTTAAAACGTGAATTGTCCATATGTAAATGTATTGTTAGGCGAGTTTGTTTCTGTATATTGTCTCACATGTGTTTTAATATTGTTACAGGGAAATAAATACCCACTGAATCAAAGGCATATGGACGTCTCGTCATTTATTGCAAAAGAACCCAAACACCACACTTGTTATGTTTTGTAATAAATCATAATATTTTCACATATTCCGGAAATTGTCATTTTTGCATATTAATTAGCGGCATTTTACTACAGGTCATATCTGATATCGTAAACACATATGCATACATGAACATTGTCAATTTCCTCAGAAAATATTTTTTATTGTGGTAGAAACAGGTCACACAAACTCGTGGTTGTTGTATATGGTATTTCTTTCACTGTCGTTAGTTATTTTTCAAAAGTTACAAAAAACACGAGCTTCAACCACTCGTTGTGTAACCTCAATATATATGCTATACTGATATGGGTCACAGCACACATGTAACGAACTCCAAATAATTTTTAGCTGGTTTTAAGTATCAACAATATACAGCTTATAGATTTCTCTGTCTTGCAGCATTCGAACTGACCTTATATCAGTATAGCATATGCGTACAAGACACGATTAGTAACGAAACCGTGAACTGACGGGTTACTTTTGGTACAGGTATCTTATGCGCTAGCAAAAACTTGCATGGCGGCCAATTAGGAGTCCGTTGATACGATTACGATTTCTTTATTTAAACGATATATCCACACTGAAAAAGTATACGAACATCGAGTACGAAATCAGGTACATCTATTCTTTTGGGAAAATCTTCAATGTTTGGCATTTACATCGTAATAAATCAGCGATCTTTCAATTTGTTGGAGGGTCGCAGATGGGTGTGTCAGTTTACATTTACTTTTATACTGCAAAGGGCCGTCGAACAGCATCAACTTACAGGGAGACTTGTTTGGCGTGGCTTCCACATGAGTTCGTTAAAAACTGGTTAAAAAGTTAAAACTATTTACAGGATCCACATTCACTCTGCAAGATGACTGGAGCGAGGTCTTGAATGCCTCAGTTCTCCCAAGTAACTGGTGGATCGGGGTATTTATCGGACAAGTCAATCAACTTGAATTGATTATTTTTCCTTTCTCCGATACATCATCTTTAAACCTGTTTCTGGTATACTTAACTTTGACTTTTTCCCACCGATACAGAAAAAAATTCAAAGCATTCTTTGCCATCATGAAAATTAACGTCAAAATTATGTAATTTCTTGTCTCAGATTGTGTCATTAATAACGTCATCAAGTTTTTTTGAGTAAAATTTAAATTTTCATTGGGGCCTGTCTAGGGGTATTATTGGACAAGCAATGTTGGAAAGTCATTTTTGTACTGGTTATAACTTGGAAAACCACATAAGTGCATCTCACAATAGCTGATACATAACAAATAAAATAAAAAAGTAAATATAAATGTGTATTTTCTGTAGATTAATCAGGGATGGACACTAACTTTTTTGCTTGGTAATCCACAGGACTAGTTGAAAAGATTATTTACTAGTCCTTTGTCAATGTAAAGTTCTATAAGATTTCCTGATCAGGAAACAATGCGATCTACAGCATGAAACATCAAAAGAGAAGACTTAATATAACTACTGCCATAAAAATATGGTTAAGTTATAGGATTTTTTTTGACAATTATCATGCAATATATATTATTTAAAGCATTTTTCTAAATTTTAGAAAGTAATATTGTTATTTTATAATCATATTTTTCACAAGTCCAAAGGTCCAGTTAGGTGATTCACTGGTCCTTGCTGAAATCAACTAGTCAAGGACTAGTGGACTAGCTATATAGTGTGACCAAGACTCGACCCTTGTTAATTAAATACATTTTTAGTGGAACTTATGTGCATTGGTATAAATCAGGAAATAAAATAGTTTAGTATTTGAAGGGGGCATGGCTATATTCAATCTTGAACTTGCTGCTCAGACATGGAGTAATTACAAGCACCTTAACACAGGAAAGTTTCTTGTCATCATTAATTCTGGACTCATCAATTTTGCGGCAAACAAGTGACAAACATATCACTACATACTCTGGGTTTCTTGACATATTTGAACGATATGATTCGGGCATGGCAGATAGGGGGTTTATATTCGAGAAGAGTTGGGCAGAACTGTTTATTCCTCCAGGGTGTAGGAGAGCTTCTCAAATGTCAAGAGCTGAAGTGAATCTAACAAAGACCATTTCAAATCAGAGAATTTACATTGAACATGCAATCAGATGAATAAAATCCTTCAGGATCCTCAAAATTGAGGTACCTCTTACTCTTGTGCACCACTTGGATGATATTGTAAAAGTGGTTGCTGGAATTTGTAACATGCATCCATCTCTTCCGAAGTATAAGTAAATAGTAATTTTATCAGCAGCACCAGAACCTGTTCCTCAATATATCCCACTATTGCTTTTTCATGATCATCCAAACTTTCAATGTTTACAAATTAATGTTGTGTTTATATCAGTCGCTAGTTCACCTGCCCTAGCACTGTGTTGTCAAATATAATCCAGTTTTGATATGTGTGAGCCAAACTTTTACTCTTAAGATCCACAAAGCTTCAACTCTTCTTTAACAAAAGTACCAGGTATTTTTAGGGCTGTAATAATATATTGATATGTGTATCTCTGTATCACAATATTTTGTTTAGCGAACATGTATCCAGTGATACATATGTTTATTTATATTTAATAATTTGTAATTAAAAGTGCAAAGTTTGGAACATGAAATTAGTGACATTCTCAGGGTCTATATGCACACTGACACTGCTAGGATCAAATTACAGTGTACTGCAAATATTCCTAAGGATCCCCAATAATTAAATATAGTGTGAAACACTTATCAGACATACAACTGTGCGTGGGTGGTGTCTGGTCAATCGTGTCAATAGTTTGGTTGATCTGATAATAGTAGAAATATGACCAGCACGGAGACCTGGCTCTCCGGATGATTGATCAGGCAAATGGGAAAACTGAACAGGTCTTTATTAATATTCCAGCCCAAAAAAAGGGAAAAATTACAATTATCTTAATACCTACTGTATACATCTCTCCCAATACTCTATCTGAACCTTATTGAGTTATTGGTAATACTTGGACATGAATTGTGTAAATATGGTTAACATATAAAGCACATTCTATCAAGAGTTCTAATTGAATATCAATTAAGCAAGAATATAATAATATATATATTATATATGCATGCAATATAATGTGGCAGTCAAACTAACTGTACATTTTCGACTTGCATACAAAATCTAACCTCATATATTTATTTTTAGGCCTAAACAAGGCTTTTATATTTTATTCAAGTTCTGCTAGGCCGATCTCACTGAAAATCGGTCTAGGAATGATCAGCTCATGGTCCTGACAAAGTTAAGTTAACATTATACTTAACTATTTTTTACTCAAATTACTACATATTTCAACAACAAAAATAAATACTGTAGGACTCAGGTGACCGTTAAGGCCCATGGGCCTCTTGTTTAAGATACCATGCAATGGCACTTCGGAACACTCGAGTTTCTTTCGGAAAAAATTATAACTCGGGACTATTCCAGCCATTTTAGTATTAATGTGAGCTTCCTAACACCAATTTTTTAAAATTTATGCGTAAATATAATAATTAATATTTTAATATATCAACTAAACTTATTGATGATATTTTATATTGGTGTTAGTTATACTTCCTGTTGAAAAATACGAAAATTTCCGGGCGCAAAGCTAGTTTTACACAGCTCCCGTTTATCGGACTCCACATTCATTGGATTATCTAACAAGTCCGTACACCTAGCATTAAATAAATATCTTTTTGCTAAAAATGATATTAGTTGTTAAATTGTGTTTATATAATTGTAAATAATAAGTTTTTTCCAACTATGTAAGACAATTCCTGATATGTTTTTTGACTTAGTCCGACGCTCATGTTTATAATTCTTTTCGTTAGTATTCCGATTCGTATTTTGTAACAACGTCAGCACAGCGGAAGTTACGTTCGTTCTTTTTCTCTGCCGGGCCACGAGGAGCACAAAGGATCTCAACATTTCTCTCACAATTTTTCAATTTTCGTCATAAGCACAGCATAAGATGGCTGAACAAGAAGGTTGTAGAGTGTATGCTGGTAACTTGGACTTTAATACTGAGCAAGGAACTCTGGCTGATGCATTTGCAGAGTACGGAAATGTTGTAGATTGTAAACTCATTACAGATCGGGAGACTGGCAGGTCCCGTGGGTTTGGTTTCATCACGTTCGACACCCAAGAAGCTGCTAATAGAGCTGTAAGCGATGGTCAAAAAGACATTGATGGCAGGGATGTTAAGGTTTCAATTGCCCAGGCCAGAAATGATTCGCGCGGCGGCGGGCGTGGACGAGGAGGCTACCGTGGGAATAGCGATGGAGGGTATCAGCAGCGAAGCTATGGCGGCGATAGAGGGTACGGTCAACAGTCCTACGGCGGAGGCGGTGGATATGGAGGAGGAGATGGCCACGGCCGTCAGGGTGGTGGTGGTGGCTGGTAAAGTCCATCAGCATATCTCGATAAAAAAAACACCTTCAGAATTGTTCCATTCTTTGAAAATGGGGAAGCCAATCGGGCGGTGATAAGCGCGGGATATCTGATAAATAACACATTATTACCAATCCGCGGCAACTGATGAAGAACATGTTTTTGATTTAATGACATGGGCTATTTCCTTTTGCCAAAAGTTGTGTACTGATGTGGGACCATTCATCAACCTTTAACACTTGTGATTACGCAATTACTTTCGGTTATGATCACGAGGAGGGGCCAAGGCACGCAACTTTATCAATTACCTCGTTTACCAAAACGAACATTAAAATTTTTCAGACGAACAGTTTTTTCAGCCTTTCAAAAAACGATACAAGACATTGGGATAAATTGTGATTCAACTGATATAATTCATCAACTGTTCAATTACCGTATTTGTCAAAAATACTGGTTGAACTAGACGCTGTACAAATTATGTGACATTTTGATAGACAACATAGAAAAGTGAAAAATATTCTTGGATATGTTGATAGAACTTCGGTGTATCACATAAAGAGCTTTGGTGTGATAAATTTGAGACAATGAAGTTCACTTGATCAAGCTGCATCCTTTTTCAAAAGTAAATGACAAGTTGTAGGATATTTCAGTCGAGCAATTATCAAACTTTAATTCTGAACTGTAATTGAGGTGTTTAGAGCTCAAATTGTGCATAATGTTACTTCTCATCTCAAAGCATTGATGTTTCATCATTCATTTCATTGCCAGGTTGCCATGCATCAATACAGTTGTAAAATTGCATTTGTTAAAACGAGTTGAACAATGGCATTGTATGTCTTCTTGTTTTTGTAAAACCTGTCTTGAAAGCAGTGATTTATAATTAAATGTAGGAAACAGTTGCATAGCTTTTGTTATTTATTTCTTCTTACATGTTTATAAGCACACCTGGTTTAAAGGACCATGGTGAGCTTAATGATAATAATATCTTTATTTAAGGAGGGTTACATATTTAGTACAAGACTTATCTTCCATATGGCCCTCTCGTACAAACATGTTAACTGACATTAAAAGTTTATTATGCTAACTACAAAATCATGGACAACAAATAAACATTATGTAAGATTTCTGAATGCTACTATTGTTTATGAATAGTTGGTAATCAGACTAACCTACTGACTAGATAAACGATGCATGCATTATTGTCTAGATCTGAACGAACGTATCATAAATAATATCAAATTATTATACAGATAAAAACGGTAAACAAATTATTTGACACATAAACTCATTGCTCATTTGTACACACAGCATTCTTTCCCTGAGGAATAGAGTTTTAATATAATTGAGCATATGTATATGTAAAAAATATTACATCAAAGTACAAGGTAACAAGTCAAAGCGTTCACAGAAACTTTGTAAATTTTGACATTACTCATTATATAGAGAGAGCTTATGCCATTCTGCAGTGTCCGTTGTCTGTCCGTCCACTTTTCCTTTGAATCACTACTAGTCCTGAACAACTTTATGGATTTTTTCTAAAATGCGTCTGAAGCATCCTCAAAGGAGGTGAAATTTTGTATAAAAAGAGGTTGTTGTCCCTCTGGATGCAGAGTGGCGGGTCAAATAGGGATGTTAGTGGTTTAAATCCTCAAAATCCTTCTGTACAAAAAGGGAAATTATCCAAAATTAGCCCAGAGACTCCTTTGGCAAACGGGGACTACATTTTGTAGGGCTGGAACAGGAAACCGGTACCCTAAAACCGCCCAAAATGTTGACCACGAAAACACTAGTGATCAGTATACTTGCTTTCCTATTGAGTGCGAGTAAACAATAAACTTTGAATATAAACATAATATTGACTGATGTAACTCGTCGGGTGGAATATTGACTGGTGTAACTCGTCGGGGGAAATATTAACTGATGTAACTCGTCGGGTGAAATATTGACTGATGTAACTCCTCATTCACCTGCAGCTTTCGTCGGTGTTCCGACCGGAATTGATCTGCAGAAATATGTGCGCATAGCATTGACAACACAGAGTGAAGTGAGACTACGAAAATGTCCCTGTAATATGTAACCAATTCATAACGATTTTGAGAATTTGTAACGTTTTACAACTATTCACAAGACAAATATTGAGTTATCTTTGTTTATGCATTTATTGAATGAAGTAATCATATTTTTATCAAAATTAAGAGCCGCTAGTGGTTGTATTTTCATTGCACAAGAAAACACGGTTACCCGGTTTGGATAAGCACGCATGATTATCTGGGAGGCATTTTTTTTTAATTGCAGCCCTAAAAGTTTGTGTAAATGGAGGTTTTTGTCTCAACAGCAAAGAGGGAGAACGGAATTTGAGGTTTAAATCTTTAAAATCCTTTTCATTCTGTACCATTGATTAGAGGAATTTTATCTAAATTCGACCTAAAGCATCCTTGATCAAAGAGAACTGAATTTTGTATAAACGGAGGTTGTTGTCCGTTTGGTTGCAGAGAGGCTGATCAAATGGGGAAAAAATGATGTTTAAATCTTTAAAATCGTTCTCCTTCTGTACTATTGGAGGATTTTATCAAAATATTGACTTGAGCATCCTTGGGCAAATTAAGGGGACTAAATTTTGTAAAAACAGGGTGTGGCCCCACTGGATGCAGAGTGGCGGGAGCCCAATATGGAAAATTTGAGGTTTAAATCTATGAAATCCTTCTTCTGTACCACTGAAGGATTTTATGTAATAAGAATAATTTTCCATGGTTGCTTGATTATCTAGGTGAGCAATACAGGCCCTCTAGGCCTCTTGTTTACTTGCAGTTCCACCACATTCGTACTGTATATATACAAGACTTGCAAAATTCTTTTCCAGTTAAACTTACAAAATTTATCCATACCAAGATTTACTAGTCGGTAGAACACGGTAACATGCTCCTGATGCAATATTGACACGTGTGTTTGAGTACAGTAATGTCAGCTTTTGTTATATGTAGACAGTTTTATAAATTGCCAAAACTAGTCTCAAACCAAAAGCAACTTTTTTTCCTTTTAATATTATGAAGCCCACATAGTCCATTTAATGTATATGAAAATTTTAGTGCTGGATTTTGAAATAAAAAATGATAATTATAATATAACGGGGGTTATTTATTGTACAAAACTATCGTTGTACAATGCTTCCTGTCATAGGTGGTATACGTACAGCACTTGCATAACACTTATATTAAAATGTTCTGCACCATTTTTAGCTCACCGGGTCTGAAGGACCAATGTAAGCTTATGCAATACCTTGGTGTCCGTCATCCGTCCGTCCACTGTTTGGAATTTCAACTAAATTTGATTGTAAGCATCCCTAGGTGGTGGGGATTCAAAATTGTACAAATGGTTGTGCTGATTCCCCAGGGGGCTGAGGGGCGGGGCCAAAAGGGGTCAATTTGACAATTTGGCTATATTGCTATAAACGACTTCTTCTGTAGAACTATGCCATGGATATCTATCATATTTGGAGAAGAATGCACATTTGCTTCCAGGATTGCCCTAGGGTCTGGCCCCATCCTTGGAGACATAGTCCCTGGATCATAACTTTGAAAAGGTTGAGATCCCCATCCCAAAACTATATATACAAAATGCTGGGCATAAAGAGACCAATGTAGTCATGATATTAGAATAGATCCTGGGGTCTGTCCAAACCCCTAGGAACCTAATTTCTTAGTCACAGCTTGGAAACAGTTGAGATCCCCACCCTATAACCATATAGACAACTGCTGAGTATAAGGAGAAGAATGCACAGATGTTTCCAGGATGGCCCTAGGGTCTGGCCCACCCTTGGAGACTTAACCCCTGGGTCATAACTTCGAAATGGTTAAGATCCCCATCCCAAAACTATATATATACAAATGCTGGTCAAAAAGTTATGATTGTAGTCATGATATTAGAATTGATCCTGGGGTCTGGCCATAACTGTAGGGACCTAGTTTCTGAGTCACAACTGAGATCCCTACCCCATAACCATCCATTAAATTGCTGGGCTTGAAAAATCTAATACAGGTATGCTAGAAGGTTTGGCCTTTGGGTCTTGCATATTCCCTTGGATCTCATTTAGAGAATATTTTGCCATGATTGCTTAGATATCCAGGTGAGCGATACAGGCCCTCTTGTTTGGATAAGCGGATGTTAATACTCCTTGGAGAAACATCAGCAAAGCAGGAGACTAGCACATTCAGCTTCTTTGCATTATATATGAAAGGATTGAGAAATCTGTGCTGACAATTTAAACAATTCAGAGACTGGTGAATTCTGAATATGTGTAAAGTCAACTTGAACCCAGATTTGTAAAGAGTTGTTGATATCTCATAATTATTTAGCCCTTAAATTTTAACTAAAATGTCTTGAAAAGCCCTTAAAACAAGGTAATCAAAACATCCAACAAAAAAAGACTTGTAATGCGATCTAGACTCTTTTTGAAGGTCACAGATGTGAGATGAACAACAGGTGAGTGATACAGGCCATTGCACCTTTGTATTGCATGTATCGGGGTTTTTATATAGCCTTTAACCATTTCACCCCTATGTAACTTTAGTAGACTCAACAATGCATTGATCTGGATGTGTCCATTATGGTCTACAGGAGTGAAAGGGTTAAATTGCACAGTTTCCATTTGCTAGCAATCTAGATTTTGATAAATGAAAGAATAGGGTGAGCAATACAGTCTCCATCAGCCTCTTTTTTGCTCACCTGGTCCGTAGGATCATGGTGAGCATATGCCATACTGCAGCATCCGTCGTCCGCCCATCAACTTTTCCTTTAAAACGCTACTAGTCCTGAACGGCTAAGTAGATTTTGACTAAATTTGATCTGGATCCTCCTTAGGCCAAGGAGACTCAATTTTGTATAAATGATGGGTGTAGTCCCAAGGGGACTCAATTTTGAATGAATGGTGGGTTCGGCTCCCCTGGCTGCAGAGGGGCAGGGCAAAATATGGGAAATAGAGGTAAAACCTTTCAATCCTTCTACTACCGTAAGGATTAAAGGATTTTATCCGAAATTAGTCTGGAGCATCCTTGATCTTGGTCTTGGTGTGCCCCCCACCCCCACCTTGGGGGCATAGGGGCGGGGCCTAATAGCTGAAACAGCAAATTCTTCAAAATCCTTTTCCTTCTGACAGGATTTTGTCCAAATTTGGTATGAAGTATCCATGGGTGAAGGGGAACCAATAATAATAATGTAACACATGTACATGTAAACTATCAGCAACATCTAGCTATTCCAACTTAAATTTTTCTAACATTTCCAGGTGAGCGATACAGGCCCTCTGGACCTCTTGTTTTTGTGAAGCATTTTGGGATGTTAAAGTATCTGTAATCACCGGTCAAACTATATTTCCATTCAGCCACAATAGTTTTTGTTTTAATGTTATAGCTAAACTAGGACATTTTTATTGTGGTGAACTTAAACAGTTGTTAGTTGCGTTTTAGATTTTATTAGGTCACCTGAGACAAAGTCTCAAGTGACCTATTGCGATCGCCTTTTGTCCGTCGTCGTGCGTCCGTAAACAATTTACATTTTCGACTTCTTCTCCAAAACCCCTGAACCAATTTCAATGAAATTTTGCAGGGACCTTCCATGGACAAAGGTCAACAAAAATAGT
>NW_018403648.1:217449-223696 GCF_002113885.1 Mizuhopecten yessoensis | reverse complement strand
CCCCTGGGGAGGGGGTAAACTTTACTATAGTTTATATAGGGAAATCACATTTTGGACCAACATTTGTTTAATTTCCATTGGAAGTAATTCAATTTGGGTTAGCATTATCAGTATTAGGTAGCAGTTTGATAATAAGCACCAATCAGCACTGACTGACCCCCAGGGGTCTTAACTCTGTATGCTAGATATTCAATAATTATAAGGTGGTTTTATTGTTTTGGGTCACTTTGAATAATATTTCTGTTAATGTTATAAACAAAAATCAATTCTCTGTATAACTATATCAGGTGACCATTAAGGACCATGGGCCTCTTGTTTTAATTTTCTGATTTTCATCAGACAGTACATGCATATTATCAGAAACCAGTTAAGATTTACAACCAAGATTTGTGTTTGCTGTCACCACTTGATTGGTCCCTGATTACTCTGAACAATAAAATGAGACAAATACATGAACTGTTTCCAATTGGAAAATAATACTGTGTAAAGGTCTTCGTTGCATTTTCATTAATTTATCTCTGTAGCTGTCTACAACTATAGATGATATAAGACAGACTTTTCATATGATATGTTTTCCAAAATTAATATGAAAATCAAGTGTTCTAATAATAAAAAAGAAGTTGTTATCGCTTATATTCAACTAAGAATTTTTTTTTCCTTACAGGAAATGAAGATGTTAGACTTGTGGGCAATAAAAGGCGTTCTCAGTTGGAAGGTAGTGTTGAAGTCAACAAGAATGGGTTGTGGGGCACAGTGTGTGACGACTATTGGGGAAACACTGATGCCATGGTTGTTTGTAGGATGCTGGGTTACAGGTACGGAAACCTTAATATAAAACAAGTATTGCTAATTAACAATAAATATTGGCCATGATCTTCTCAGAAGTGTTCAGTGCGATCTACTTATGATAGTACATGTGAAGTACCAGAAATAGAGGCATCCAGGTTACACACTGGGTCAATTTTATTGAAAAAATACCTTAATAGGCCCCAAAAAAGCATTCAATTTCATAGTACATTGTACAAACCTGTCTTTACTCTTCCATCCTGATCTTTTCCCCCTCCTCCCAGTTCTCCATTAACTCCCTTTCTGTAAACCACCCTTTCCCCTCTCTTCCACATCAACTCCCAGTTCTCCATTAGCTCCCTTTCTGTAAACCACCCTATCCTCTCTCTTCCACTTCAACTCCCAGTTCTCCATTAACTCCCTTTCTGTAACCCACCCTATCCCCTCTCTTCCACATCAACTCCCCGTTCTCCATTAACTCCCTTTCTGTAAACCACCCTATCCTCTCTCTTCCCCATCAACTCCCAGTTCTCCATTAACTCCCTTTCTCTAAACCACCCTATCCCCTCTCTTCCACTTCAACTCCCAGTTCTCCATTAACTCCCTTTCTGTAACCCACCCTATCCCCTCTCTTCCACATCAACTCCCAGTTCTCCATTAGCTCCCTTTCTGTAAACCACCCTATCCTCTCTCTTCCCCATCAACTCCCAGTTCTCCATTAACTCCCTTTCTGTAAACCACCTATCCCCTCTCTTCCACATCCACTCCCAGTTCTCCATTAGCTCCCTTTCTGTAAACCACCCTATCCTCTCTCTTCCCCATCAACTCCCAGTTCTCCATTAACTCCCTTTCTGTAACCCACCCTATCCCCTCTCTTCCACATCAACTCCCAGTTCTGATCTTTTCCCCCTCCTCCCAGTTCTCCATTAACTCCCTTTCTGTAAACCACACTATCCCCTCTCTTCCACCTCAACTCCCAGTTCTCCATTAACTCCCTTTCTGTAACCCACCCTATCCCCTCTCTTCCACATCAACTCCCCGTTCTCCATTAACTCCCTTTCTGTAAACCACCCTTTCCCCTCTCTTCCACATAAACTCCCAGTTCTCCATTAACTCCCTTTCTGTAAACCACCCTATCCCCTCTCTTACACATCAACTCCCAGTTCTCCATTAACTCCCTTCCTGTAAACCACCCTATCCCCTCTCTTCCACATCAACTCCCCGTTCTCCATTAACTCCCTTTCTGTAAACCACCCTATCCCCCCTCTTCCACATCAACTCCCAGTTCTCCATTAACTCCCTTTTTGTAAACCACCCTATCCTCTCTCTTCCACATCAACTCCCAGTTCTCCATTAACTCCATTTCTGTAAACCACCCTATCCCCTCTCTTCCACATCAACTCCCAGTTTATCCACTTCTCCATCCAACCATTTTCCCTTCCCCATAAACTCCCCTCTTCCCTTCTCTATCAATACCCCTTTCACCTTCTCCAAGATAGTACATGTGAAGTACCAGAAATAGAGGCATCCAGGTTACACACTGGGTCAATTTTATTGAAAAAATACCTTAATAGGCCCCAAAAAAGCATTCAATTTCATAGTACATTGTACAAACCTGTCTTTACTCTTCCATCCTGATCTTTTCCCCCTCCTCCCAGTTCTCCATTAACTCCCTTTCTGTAAACCAACCTATCCTCTCTCTTCCACATCAACTCCCAGTTCTCCATTAACTCCATTTCTGTAAACCACCCTATCCCCTCTCTTCCACATCAACTCCCAGTTTATCCACTTCTCCATCCAACCATTTTCCCTTCCCCATAAACTCCCCTCTTCCCTTCTCTATCAATACCCCTTTCACCTTCTCCAATTAATTTGCCTCAAATGTCCATTCTGCATTAATTTACCTCTTCTTTATTCCCTCGGCTTAAATTATTTGGTTGAGTACATTATGTTTAAATTTTCTCCTCTTACTACATCACTGGACTAGTTCTCAACTTTCCTGACTTTTAAATATGGTGCAAATGTTGTTTCTTCAATTTTCCTTACATTTCCATATGTTCATACATTTGGACACAATAATGCATCATAGTTAGGATTTTTAGTATGTCTGATTGATATGGGACAGGCATATATTCTCTTCCGCCCTGCGGTACTCTTGATTGTTTCAGTATGTGGTACTCAACGTTTCCCTATCATAATTATTGCTAAATTTGGCTAAAATGGTTGTCAAATGTATCGTGATGCCGTTTCAAATCCACATACATTGTATCGTACTGTTATTAATATGAGACATTTAAAAAGGATATTTGTAGAGATGTTTGACACAGCTTTCGTTTTGTTACAGCGGAGGAGAAGCCAAATACAAGGCCGAGTTTGGGCCAGGAAGTGGCAAAGCAAGCTTGATGGAGGAGGTGGATTGTAAAGGAACAGAATCTGACATCCGTGACTGTAAAGACCGAACATCTGTCAGTGGATGTGGCCATAATGAGGATGCTGGTGTTGTCTGTGATGGCGGTATGTTATATCTACCTCAAACCTCTTATTACCGCAGGTACCTCTAGTTGGTTCTAAAAATCATATCAGTTCCCTTGTTAACAGATACATATTAATTAAGTCAGTGTCCTTGTTAACAGATACATATTAAATAAGTCAGTATCCTTGTTAACAGGTATATATAAAGTCACCATCCTTGTTAACAGGTATATATAAAGTCCCCATCCTTGTTAACAGGTATATATAAAGTCAGTACATATTACCGTTATATATATAAAGTCAGCATCCTTGTTAACAGCTATATATAAAGTCAGCATCCTTGTTAACAGCTATATATAAAGTCAGCATCCTTGTTAACAAGTGTATAAAGTCAGCATCCTTGTTAACAGGTGTATTAAGTCAGTATCCTTGTTAACAGGTATATATATAAAGTCAGCATCCTTGTTAACAAGTGTATAAAGTCAGCATCCTTGTTAACAGGTGTATAAAGTCAGTATCCTTGTTAACAGGTATATATATAAAGTCAGCATCCTTGTTAACAAGTGTATAAAGTCAGCATCCTTGTTAACAGGTGTATAAAGTCAGTATCCTTGTTAACAGGTATATATAAAGTCAGTACATATTAACGTTATATATATAAAGTCAGCATCCTTGTTAACAAGTGTATAAAGTCAGCATCCTTGTTAACAGGTGTATAAAGTCAGTATCCTTGTTAACAGGTATATATAAAGTCACCATCCTTGTTAACAGGTATATATAAAGTCAGTACATATTAACGTTATATATATAAAGTCAGCATCCTTGTTAACAGGTATATATAAAGTCAGCATCCTTGTTAACAGGTATATATAAAGTCAGCATCCTTGTTAACAAGTGTATAAAGTCAGCATCCTTGTTAACAGGTGTATTAAGTCAGTATCCTTGTTAACAGGTGTATTAAGTCAGTATCCTTGTTAACAGATACATATTAAATAAGTCAGTATCCTTGTTAACAGGTATATATAAAGTCAGCATCCTTGTTAACAGGTATATATAAAGTCAGTACATATTAACGTTATATATATAAAGTCAGCATCCTTGTTAACAGGTATATATCAAGTTAGTATCCCTGTTAACAGGTGCATTTAGTCAGTATCCTTCTTAACAGGTGTATAAAGTCAGTACTCTTGTAAACAGGTATATATACAGACAGTATCCTTGTTAAAAAGATACATATCAAGTCAGTAACCTTGTTAACAGGTGTATATATAAAGTCAGTATCCTTGTCAACAGGTATATATCAAGTCAGCATCCTTGTTAACAGGTATATATCACGTCAGCATCCTTGTTAACAAGTATATATAAAGTCAGCATCCTTGTTAACAGGTATATATCAAGTCAATATCCTTGTTAACAGATAAATATTAAGTCAGTATCCTTGTTAACAGGTATATATTAAGTCAGTGTCATGTAGTGGTTGCTGTCAACTCTGACATTCCTTAGTGTTATGTTGTTGGTAAGCTGTCAACTCTGACATTCCTAAGTAAATGTTGTTGGTTAGCTGTCAACTCTGACATTCCTTAGTGTTATGTTGTTGGTTAGCTGTTAACTCTGACATTCCTTAGTGTTATATTGTTGGTTAGCTGTCAACTCTGACATTCCTAAGTGTTATGTTGTTGGTAAGCTGTCAACTCTGACATTCCTTAGTGTCATGGCTTTGGCTAGCAGTCAACTCTGACATTCCTTAGAGTCATGTTGTTATTTATGATTTGGCAAACTTCCACATACCTCGGCTTTATGTTTAAATTCTTCAAGGCATTGATACTAAGCCTGTATTTCTACAGTACATGAAATAGCAGAATTTTCACAATAATATCAGTTTGATTATATTTCATGTTTGTTTTTGCCATCTTGAATGTGGCTGGCCAGAGATAATGCATGATTGATTTAGATGAAACAGTGCCCTTTTATTTCATGCACTGTTACATTTGCCAACAGTTGAATTAAAATCAGCCATGAATCAATTTCAATTTTACGAGAGAATGTTTACAAACAAGACAGAATTTCACATTTCAGGATTGGTTATGGAGAAGAAACAAGACTTTGACAATTTGTCAAGTTTTTTTTTTATCATGAAATTGTATTTGTGTGGCAATTCAAATTGTAGTTAAGGATTATTGGTTTTGCTGAAGGCTTTATTTGTCAGAAATTCATGAGAAGTGTTAAAGACAGTATGTTATGGGTTTGGGATGCATCGTAACAATGTTTGTGAAAAAGTTGAAGAGTTTGTCAGCAAGCAGGCAATGTTGACTACTTTTCTTTATTTATTTGACCACCACAGTGGAGACTGTGATGCCTATCGACCAGGAATATATAAACACAAACATTGAGGTGAAGTTGATGTGACAGGAAAAGGAGCCTTGGGAACCAGTATTTTTGTGATATTAAAATGGTTGTTTGTTAAAATATCTAGAAATAAGTAAAGAGTATCTGTGTCATCGCTACAATGATAAATAAATAAACAAACCGTTTATGTCATTGGACCCCACATATTTATAATGTCAGAGTGAGGGAAAGTAAGCATAACCCCTGGGGTACCGAGGATGGATGACACCTACGGCAGGTTGTCGAAGAATTTAAGAAGCTTACAGAAATATCATTTATTCAGAATTACCAATAATTACTAAACTTTGAAATAAGTAACAACTTAAGAATACTAATTAAATTTATTTTGATAGAAAATAAATTTTAAAACTTTACTTTTTAGATAAAATAAATTAAAAAAAAATGCAAAAAGTTGGGGCATAAGATCTTTACTACTTGCCTTATAAATGGTGTTCTCAATATAGCACCATTCACAGTTTACATTATTGCCTTTGAGTGTATGGCAAAAATTCCATTTGAACTGTACAGAAGGATTTGCTAGAATTCAAATTATGTCACATGCTAACACTTTCAGTGTGATTGCATAATTTTGACGTTTCATCTG
>NW_018403648.1:215722-216227 GCF_002113885.1 Mizuhopecten yessoensis | reverse complement strand
TCACCATGGTCTACTAGGTACAGTCCTGTACTGTGTTCACCCTGGCCTACTACGTACATTCCTGTACTGTGTTCACCATGGTCTACTACTTACAGTCCTGTATTGTGTTCACCATGGTCTACTACGTACAGTCTTATACTGTGTTCACCATGGTCTACTACGTACAGTCCTATACTGTGTTCACCATAGTCTACTACGTACAGTCCTGTACTGTGTTCCCCATGGTCTACTAGGTACAGTCCTGTACTGTGTTCCCCATGGTCTACTACGTACAGTCCTATACTGTGTTCACCATAGTCTACTACGTACAGTCCTGTACCGTGTTCACCCTGGTCTACTACGTACAGTCCTGTACCGTGTTCACCCTGGTCTACTACGTACAGTCCTGTACCGTGTTCACCCTGGTCTACTACGTACATTCGTCTACTATGTGCAGTCCTATACTGTGTTCACCCTGGTCTACTAGGTACAGTCCTGTACGGTGTTCACCATGGTCTACTATGTG
>NW_018403648.1:202867-212314 GCF_002113885.1 Mizuhopecten yessoensis | reverse complement strand
ACTACGTACAGTCAAACAATGTATGTGTTCACCATGGTCTACTACCCACAGTCAAACAACGTATGTGTTCACCATGGTCTACTACGTACAGTCCTGTACTCTGTTCATTATGGTCTACTACGTACAGTCCTGTACTGTGTTCACCATGGTCTACTACGTACAGACAAACAATGTATGTGTTAACCATGGTCTACTACGTACAGTCAAACAATGTATGTGTTCACCATGGTCTACTACCTACAGACAAACAATGTATGTGTTCACCATGGTCTACTACGCACAGTCCTGTACTCTGTTCATTATGGTCTACTACGTACAGTCGTGTACTGTGTTCACCATGGTCTACTACGTACAGTGCTGTACTGTGTTCACCATGGTCTACTACGTACAGTCCCGTACTGTGTTCACCATGGTCTACTACGTACAGACAAACAATGTATGTGTTCACCATGGTCTACTACCAACAGTCAAACAACGTATGTGTTCACCATGGTCTACTACGTACAGTCCTGTACTCTGTTCATTATGGTCTACTACGTACAGTCGTGTACTGTGTTCACCATGGTCTACTACGTACAGTCCCGTACTGTGTTCACCATGGTCTACTACGTACAGACAAACAATGTATGTGTTCACCAAGGTCTACTACGTACAGACAAACAATGTATGTGTTCACCAAGGTCTACTACGTACAGACAAACAATGTATGTGTTAACCATGGTCTACTACGTACAGTCAAACAATGTATGTGTTCACCTTGGTCTACTACCCACAGTCAAACAACGTATGTGTTCACTATGGTCTACTACGTACAGTCCTGTACTCTGTTCATTATGGTCTACTACGTACAGTCCTCCATGGTCTACTACATACAGTCCTGTACTGTGTTCACCATGGTCTACTAGGTACAGTCCTGTACTGTGTTCACCCTGACCTACTACGTACATTCCTGTACTGTGTTCACCATTGTGTACTATGTACAGTCCTGTACTGTGTTCACCATGGTCTACTATGTGCAGTCCTGTACTGTGTTCACCATGGTCTATTACGTACAGTCCTGTACTGTGTTCACCATGGTCTGCTACGTACAGTCTTATACTGTGTTCACCATGGTCTACTACGTACAGTCTTATACTGTGTTCACCATGGTCTATTATGTACAGTCCTGTACTGTGTTCACCATGGTTTACTACCTACAGTCCTGTTCTGTTTTCACCACTGTTTTTTGCCGTCAATCGTTATATACTCTCCCCAGTTTTCTACAGTTTACTGTATACCTTCACCACCATTTTTCTCTTTTCAACTGTTATCAACTGTAAAATATTTATCACACTATGTCACTACCACTTGGTTAACCCTGCCAACTTCAGAAGGCATTCATAACTGCTATGAATGCAAAGGCCCAAATGGTAATTTAGTATCAAATAATAATGTTGGATTACCACTTTCCCTACATTGAAGATGGATGTACTATTATTCAATAAACATGCATTAATGACACTTACACTTGTTTGAATTGTATGATTAATTTTGATAAATTTTTATTTACACAAATTTTTATGATATTACATTATTTTTGAAAATGTTAAATGCAAGCATTGCACAGCTTTCATTTAGTATTCATATTCGATACAAATACCAGGAACATGACAAATTCCTTAACTCTTTCCAAACAGTTGTCATGTACACATGACAACAATATATCATCCTGGGCCCCCTTGTCGTGCACAGACGACAAAATAAGAGGCCGTCTTCATTGTCCCTATTGTTGTTTATGCACGACAAGAGACTTTGGTGTTACCTGTCTTATGTTTAGCTGGTTAAAGCACACAAAACTCGCGGGATCCAATTAATTGTCCCAAAACTCAGCACCCATCAGTTGGAAAGAAATATTTTGATAGGTGCAGAGTACACATTTTTAGCTCACCTGGCCCAAAGGGCAAAGTGAGCTTATCCCATGGCGCAGAGTCCGGCGTCTTTACCTTAAAAAAACTACTCGTCCTGAACGGCTCAGAGGATTTTGACCAAATTTGGTCTAGAGCATCATTGGCCAAAGGGTTCTCAGTTTTGTATAAACTGAGTGTATGGTCCCCCTGGGGGCAGAGGGGTGGGGCCAAATTGAAATAGGGGGAAAATAGGTAAATCTTTAAAAATCTTCTTCTTCTCAACAAATAGAAGGATTTTGACCAAATTTGTCCCAGAGCATCTTTGGACAAAGGAGACTCAAGTTTGTATAAACGGAGGGTGTGGCCCCTCTGGGGGCATAAGGGCGTGACCCAATAGGGGAAATACAGGAATTTTTTTCTCCTTCTATACAAGTGAAGGGATTTAAACCAAATGCAGCCTGAAGCATGATTAGGGACAAAAGAATACATTTTGTATCAACTGAGGTGTGTGGGCCCCCTTCTAGGGTCAGATGGGTGCAGCCCATTAGGGGAAATAGAGGAAAACATTAAAGATCCTTCTCCTTTTGTACCGATGAAGGGATTTTGACCAAATTTTGTGTGGAACATTATTGGCCAAAGGGTTCTCAGTTTTGTATAAACAGGGGATATGGTCCCCCTTGGGGCAGAGGGGCGTGGCCAAATAGGGGGAAAATAGGTAAATCTTTAAAAATTCTCTTCTTCTCAACCAATGGAAGGATTTTGACCAAATTCGTCCTAGAGCATCTTTGGACAAAGGAGACTCAAGTTTGTATAAACGGAGGGTGTGGCCCCTCAGGGGGCAGAGGGACGGGGCCCAATAGGGGAAATAGAGGAATGTTTTTCTCCTACTATACAAGTGAAGGGATTTAAAACAAATGCAGTCTGAAGCATGATTAGGGACAAAAGAATCAATTTTGTATAAACTGAGGTGTGTCGGCCCCCTTCTTTGGGGCAGATGGGTGGGGGCCATTAGGGGAAATAGAGGAAAACATTAAAGATCCTTCTCCTTTTGTACCGATGAAGGGATTTTGACCAAATTTGGTGTGGAGCATCATTGGCCAAAGGGTTCTCAGTTTTGTATAAACTGAGGGTATGGTCCCCCTGGGGGCAGAGGGGCAGGGCCAAATAGGCGGAAAATAGTTAAATCTTTAAAAAATCTTCTTCTTCTCAAACAATAAAAGGATTTTGACCAAATTTGTCCTAGAGCATCTTTGGACAAAGGAGACTCAAGTTTGTATAAACGGAGGGTGTGGCCCCTCTGGGGGCATAGGGGCGGGGCCAAATAGGGGAAATAGAGTATTTTTTTTCTCCTACTATACAAGTGAAGGGATTTAAACAAAATGCAGTCTGAAGCATGCATAGGGACAAAAGAATACATTTTGTTTAAACAGAGGTGTGTGAACCCCCTTCTTTGGGGCAGATGAGTGGGGCCAATTAGGGGAAATAGAGGAAAACATTAAAGATCCTTCTGCTTCTGTACCGTTGAAGGGATTTTAACCAAACTTGTTCTAGAGAATCTTTGGCCAAAGGGAATCGAATATTTATAAATGGAAGATGTGTCTGAAACATGCTTAGGGGAAAAAAACTCAATTTATTTAATTTGTATAAAAAGGTGCATGTGAGACCCAATAGGGGAAATAGAGGAAAATTGGGACATAACATGGCAACTCATTTTCTTGGTGTCTTTCCCACCAAAACAGATTTATATGTAGTTCTTTGTTTCTTGTACTCCTTTGATAAACCTGTTTGGTACTATGCGTCCTTTGAGGTTCACCTGTAGTTACATTTTGTAGTCTAGTTTCTTTGGGAGTATTAATATGCGTCCTTTGAGGTTCACCTGTAGTTAAATTTTGTAGTCTAGTTTCCTTTGAGAGTATTAATATGCGTCCTTTGAGGTTCACCTGTAGTTACATTTTATAGTCTAGTTTCCTTTGAGAGTATTAATATGCATCCTTTGAGGTTCACCTGTAGTTACATTTTGTAGTCTAGTTTCCTTTGAGAGTATTAATATGCGTCCTTTGAGGTTCACCTGTAGTTACATTTTGAATAAATTACTTCAATGGCAGTCACCTTTTCTATTTTATGTTTATAGTATTCATCAATTTGTTTTACAAATTTGTGTGCTGGGCACTGAATCGCTACTTCTGATCACCTCAAGATTTTATTGACCTTATTACCTGAATGACATACGTGCATATCAAGACTAGACAGCATGCCACATACCAATCTCATGTCGGTGCTGACAAGGTCAAGGTCATGGGGGTCAAAAACATCTGCTCAGCTGAAGACATTGACTAAGGTCTGTACCCAAAAGGTCAAGGTCGTGGCATGGGGGTCAAAATTCAGCCTAATCTAAGATTTTGTTATGTACTTCACAAATGTGAGTTTATGTGTTGTATAATGCTGAATCCTTCCAAACAATGCAGTAAAAATGTTCCGCTCTAAACATTATTGCAAGATCTATGAGTATGAGAATAATGACAAATCAGTGAATGGTGGAAGAATGATATAACACAGAAAACATATAAAACCAGGTCACATTGTAGGAAAGTAAGCTTTGTTACCAGGCTACATTGTAGGAAAGTAAGCTTTGTTACCAGGCTACATGATAGGAAAGTAAGCTTTGTTACCAGGCTACATGATAGGAAAGTAAGCTCTGTTGCCAGGCTACATTGTGGGAAAGTAAGCTCTGTTGCCAGGCTACATTGTAGGAAAGGAAGCTTTGTTACCCGGCTACATGATAGGAAAGTAAGCTTTGTTACCAGGCTACATGATAGGAAACTAAGCTGTGTTACCAGGCTACATTATAGGAAAGTAAGCTCTGTTGCCAGGCTACATTGTGGGAAAGTAAGCTTTGTTACCAGGCTACATGATAGGAAACTAAGCTGTGTTACCAGGCTACATTGTAGGAAAGGAAGCTCTGTTGCCAGACTACATGATAGGAAAGTAAGCTTTGTTACCAGGCTACATGATAGGAAAGTAAGCTCTGTTGCCACAGGCTACATGATAGGAAAGTAAGCTCTGTTACCAGGCTACATTGTAGAAAAGCAATCTTTGTTGCCAGGCTACATTGTAGTATTAAGTAAGCAATGCTACCAGGCTACATTGTAGTGTTGTCAGGCTACATTGTAGGAAAGTAAGCTTTGTGCATAATATGTGGTGTATTAGTCAAGATAATCCTGTAATTTATAAGATTGATTTCACACTCTGTGATTATCCTTTTCACCCCTATATTACTTTAGTAGACTCTACCATGCATTGATTTGGATGTGTCCATTATGGTCTACAGTGATGAAAGGGTTAAAGGGACCTGTATATGCGTACTACAAGTTATGTCTCACTCGCTGACAGACTAAGTACAGAAGTTGAGGGAATGTTTAGTTAGATCACTGAGCAAACATACTTTTTTTTACGATGGTAAAATATAATCACCTTTTCATGGCACCTTGGTTTCAATGTAATAGGAATAAATGTTAAATAGTATATATTAACAGTTCAGTGATATTTTATGATAATTGTGTTGTTACTCAAGGCATAACTTTCTAATCCCACTAGATGTTTTATGTCAAGTGAATACAACTTTTGGTGTTGTACCTCTCTGACGTAAAGATCCTGCACTGTGATGGTTTCCTGCCACTTGTATATTTCATCAAGTTCTTCTGATGTGCTAATGCTCTAAGCCTTCTGCCTGTTAGCTACAAAGGCAGTCCGATCCCTGGAAATGGTCATTGGCCAATGACGGAGAGAAATATTGCGTAAATTACGACGTCCTGCACCATGATTTTGATGATTAGGGCACTTCCGCCATTAGAGTCCCATCTTAGAAACGACACTAATGCTTTGTTGATAACTTGTGGCACAGACACCAGGCCACTTAAAGGGTGCCGTTAAATGAATGAATGATTTCCGATTTTTAGGTAGATCACATACAGTTACAAATAACATTACTGTATTGGGATAAAATTGGGATTATTGTTCCTGACATCTCAGTTTATGATGCATGGATTCTTTTGCTTAAAGTGCAGAAATCCTGAAAAGATAATGCTACGATACTGAACTTCACAGATAACTTCCTCATCTCTAGTGTTATCAGAGACATGCTTGACGTCTGGCATACCGCAGCGTCTGGCGTCCATCGTCCGTCAACTTTTTACATTTTAATCTTCTTCTTGAAAACTACTCGGCCAATTTTGACCAAATCGACTTGGAACATAACTAGGACATGGGGATCTGAGGGGCGGGGCCAAATAGGTAAAAAAAATGGGTAATCTTTAAAAATCTTCTTCTCTACTCGTTTAAGTAGCAGAGAGTAATGGCAAATTTAATTATAATTGTCAACTAGCTCTCTTTTGAATTTATGAAATTTATGGCCCTGGGGCCAAGGAGTCAAGTGGTAGGATGGGGGTCAATATTGTATGTCATGGATCGTTGTATCTTTGAAACAGTTGAGATCCCCACCCCATAACCATATATAGTATTGCTGGGCATCAAGAGATAAACACAATCATGATGTAAAAATAGGCCCTGGGGTTTTTCCCCGCCCCTAGGGACTTAGTTTCTGGGATATATCTTTGAAACAATTAAGATCCCCACCCCATAACCATATATAACATTGCTGGGCATCAAGAGATAAACACAATTTGATGTAAAAAATAGGCTCCAGGGTATTTCCCCACCCCTAGGGACTTAGGTATTGAGTTTAGATGAATGCAGTCATGACATTACAATTGATCCTGTGGTCTGCCCAACCCTTGCAGACCTAACCCCTGGGTCACAACTTTGAAACGGTTGAGATCCCCAACCCAAACGTATATATACAAATGCTGGGCATAGAGAGACGAATGCAGTCATGGTATTACAATTGATCCTGGGGTCTTGCCACAAACCTAGGGACCTAGTTTCTGAGTCACAGCTTGGACACAGTTGAGATCCTGACCCCATAACTATACATAAAATTGCTGGGCATGAAAAATCTAATACAGATATGCTACAAGGATTAGCCTAGGGGTCTGGCCCATTCCCTTGGATCTTATTTGGAAAATATTTTGCCATGATTGCTTAGATATCCAGGTGAGCGATACAGGCCCTCTTTGCCTCTTGTTGTATAATAGAAATCAATTGAGATTTATTGACATATTTATTTGCGATAATGTTTGTAAAGAGATTCATCAATAACAATTAATTCTAGAATCATTTCACACCACTAACCTTAAGCCTGCCCATAGACATTTAAGTTGCAGTGCACGGTTTTATAGATTGGCATTGTGTGATACAGCTGTACATGTTTTCTTAAAATGTTCAGTTTTTAGAGGCTTTTTTTGCAAAAACAAATAGTCATTCATTTAATAATTGTTGTAAACTGTTTTCTAATTGAAATCTCTGATACTGCTATAGAATAAGTATAAATTGTTGTGTTCTTTAAGAATAGAATGGAGTGGAAGTTGACAAGTCTGATCTCCCATTAGTCTGATGTGAGTACTTGATCTGTTAGATACTGTCTGATCTCCCATTAGGCTGATGTGAGTACTTGATCTGTTAGATACTGTCTGATCTCCCATTAGGCTGATGTGAGTACTTGATCTGTTAGATACTGTCTGATCTCCCATTAGGCTGATGTGAGTACTTGATCTGTTAGATACTGTCTGATCTCCCATTAGGCTGATGTGAGTACTTGATCTGTTAGATACTGTCTGATCTCCCATTAGGCTGATGTGAGTACTTGATCTGTTAGATACTGTCTGATCTCCCATTAGGCTGATGTGAGTACTTGATCTGTTAGATACTGTCTGATCTCCCATTAGGCTGATGTGAGTACTTGATCTGTTAGATACTGTCTGATCTCCCATTAGGCTGATGTGAGTACTTGATCTGTTAGATACTGTCTGATCTCCCATTAGGCTGATGTGAGTACTTGATCTGTTAGATACTGTCTGATCTCCCATTAGGCTGATGTGAGTACTTGATCTGTTAGATACTGTCTGATCTCCCATTAGGCTGATGTGAGTACTTGATCTGTTAGATACTGTCTGATCTCCCATTAGGCTGATGTGAGTACTTGATCTGTTAGATACTGTCTGATCTCCCATTAGGCTGATGTGAGTACTTGATCTGTTAGATACTGTCTGATCTCCCATTAGGCTGATGTGAGTACTTGATCTGTTAGATACTGTCTGATCTCCCATAGGAATTTGAGACATATAGTCACCAGTATTTGCTGCAAATATTGCTTTGTTAGAAATAGTTTTTCTCATATGATTGCTTAAAAGGAACAAATTATTTAATTCATCTTAAATTACCTTCTGTTATTACTTTTTTACTAAATCACTGTTTGGTTATTAATGAAGAAACGTATCTGTTCTGTTATCATTTCATTCAAAATTTTAATCCCATATATTTATTCTTATTTATTGAGTCCACACAATATTGAGCTCGTATGTCACTTTCAACATCTCACAGTCCTCCCTAATGGGGTATGATGATAAGTGAATGAATAGGTAGCCTTGCTTTATTGAATGGTCAGCGGTGTTCGTTGAAGTAAAGTGGTAGGTTTTTTCTATCCTGAAAGACAGGAGAAATCCCCATTTCTTTATTTTACATTATTGGAATAAAAAAAGAGTTTTCAACAAAATTAAGGGATAGGCACAACAATGTTTTACCAAAGCCTGATGTAGCTTACACTCACTCACTGTTGATGTTCTATGATATTTCAAAAATAATTATCTAATTTAGTAATTTGCTGTTGAATATTGAATCTGCTGATCATATATTATCATCAGGCAAATGAATGAAAGCTCTCTTCCTATTTTTAGCACACCTGTGATCATCATAGAATGTTTTCTCAAATTTGATATGTAGGTTCCTCTTCACTCAGTGGTCCTGAGTTGTGCAAGTTAAATTTTGAGGTTGATCAAAAGATGGATTTAAATGGCAGACAGGCAAACTGATGGAACAGATAAGAGAAAAAATAATAATGTAACACTGCTGAGTGATACAGGCCCCCTGGCATCATGGTCTACAGAATTACAGTAATTTGGAGACTATTTGATTACAATTACAATGGTAGCCGGACTGGAACTGGCTAAAACATTATAAAATTCACACTTAATGATTGTGTAACTACTCAAAGTCATTTGTTATGACTGTAACTGTCTGAAGGTCACACACAATGGCTGTAACTGTCTGAAGTCATACACACTGGCTGTAACTGTCTAAAGGTCCCACAAAACAGCTGTAACTGTCTGAAGGTCACATATTACAGTGGATGTGACTGTCTAGAGGTCACAAACAATGGCTGTAGCTGTCTGAAGGTCACATATTACAATAGCTGTAACTGTCTGAAGGTTACGTGTTACAATGACTGTGACTGTCTAGAGGTCACACACACTGGCTGTAACTGTCTGAAGGTCACACGTTACAATGGCTGTAATTGTCTGATGGTCACGTGTTACAATGACTGTAACTGTCTAGAGGTCACACACACTGGCTGTAACTGTCTGAAGGTCACACGTTACAATGGCTGTAA
>NW_018403648.1:191317-201993 GCF_002113885.1 Mizuhopecten yessoensis | reverse complement strand
GATCTGTTAGATACTGTCTGATCTCCCATTAGGCTGATGTGAGTACTTGATCTGTTAGATACTGTCTGATCTCCCATTAGGCTGATGTGAGTACTTGATCTGTTAGATACTGTCTGATCTCCCATTAGGCTGATGTGAGTACTTGATCTGTTAGATACTGTCTGATCTCCCATAGGAATTTGAGACATATAGTCACCAGTATTTGCTGCAAATATTGCTTTGTTAGAAATAGTTTTTCTCATATGATTGCTTAAAAGGAACAAATTATTTAATTCATCTTAAATTACCTTCTGTTATTACTTTTTTACTAAATCACTGTTTGGTTATTAATGAAGAAACGTATCTGTTCTGTTATCATTTCATTCAAAATTTTAATCCCATATATTTATTCTTATTTATTGAGTCCACACAATATTGAGCTCGTATGTCACTTTCAACATCTCACAGTCCTCCCTAATGGGGTATGATGATAAGTGAATGAATAGGTAGCCTTGCTTTATTGAATGGTCAGCGGTGTTCGTTGAAGTAAAGTGGTAGGTTTTTTCTATCCTGAAAGACAGGAGAAATCCCCATTTCTTTATTTTACATTATTGGAATAAAAAAAGAGTTTTCAACAAAATTAAGGGATAGGCACAACAATGTTTTACCAAAGCCTGATGTAGCTTACACTCACTCACTGTTGATGTTCTATGATATTTCAAAAATAATTATCTAATTTAGTAATTTGCTGTTGAATATTGAATCTGCTGATCATATATTATCATCAGGCAAATGAATGAAAGCTCTCTTCCTATTTTTAGCACACCTGTGATCATCATAGAATGTTTTCTCAAATTTGATATGTAGGTTCCTCTTCACTCAGTGGTCCTGAGTTGTGCAAGTTAAATTTTGAGGTTGATCAAAAGATGGATTTAAATGGCAGACAGGCAAACTGATGGAACAGATAAGAGAAAAAATAATAATGTAACACTGCTGAGTGATACAGGCCCCCTGGCATCATGGTCTACAGAATTACAGTAATTTGGAGACTATTTGATTACAATTACAATGGTAGCCGGACTGGAACTGGCTAAAACATTATAAAATTCACACTTAATGATTGTGTAACTACTCAAAGTCATTTGTTATGACTGTAACTGTCTGAAGGTCACACACAATGGCTGTAACTGTCTGAAGTCATACACACTGGCTGTAACTGTCTAAAGGTCCCACAAAACAGCTGTAACTGTCTGAAGGTCACATATTACAGTGGATGTGACTGTCTAGAGGTCACAAACAATGGCTGTAGCTGTCTGAAGGTCACATATTACAATAGCTGTAACTGTCTGAAGGTTACGTGTTACAATGACTGTGACTGTCTAGAGGTCACACACACTGGCTGTAACTGTCTGAAGGTCACACGTTACAATGGCTGTAATTGTCTGATGGTCACGTGTTACAATGACTGTAACTGTCTAGAGGTCACACACACTGGCTGTAACTGTCTGAAGGTCACACGTTACAATGGCTGTAAATGTCTAGAGGTCACACACAATGGATATAACTGTCTGAAGGTGACACACAATGGCTGAACTGTCTGAAGTCATACACACTGGCTGTAACTGTCTAAAGGTCCCACAAAACAGCTGTAACTGTCTGAAGGTCACGTATTACAGTGGATGTGACTGTATAAAGGTCACAAACAATGGCTGTAGCTGTCTGAAGGTCACATATTACAATAGCTGTAACTGTCTGAAGGTTACGTGTTACTATGACTGCAACTGTCTAGAGGTCACACACACTGGCTGTAACTGTCTGAAGGTCACACGTTACAATGGCTGTAACTGTCTAGAGGTCACACACAATGGATATAACTGTCTGAAGGTCACACACAAAGGCTGTAAATGTCTAGAGGTCACACACAATGGCTGTAACTGTCTGAAGGTCATACACAATGGCTGTAACTGTCTGCATACAAAATGGTTGAAACTGACTGAAGGTCACAAATTACAATGGCTGTAACTGTCTGTCTAAAGGTCACACAAAACAGCTTTAAATGTCTGAAGGTTACGTGTTACTATGACTGCAACTGTCTAGAGGTCACACACACTGGCTGTAACTGTCTGAAGGTCACACGTTACAATGGCTGTAACTGTCTAGAGGTCATACACAATGGATATAACTGTCTGAAGGTCACACACAAAGGCTGTAAATGTCTAGAGGTCACACACAATGGCTGTAATTGTCTGAAGGTCATACACAATGGCTGTAACTGTCTGCATAAAATATGGTTGAAACTGACTGAAGGTCACAAATTACAATGGCTGTAACTGTCTGTCTAAAGGTCACACAAAACAGCTGTAACTGTCTGTCTAAAGGTCACACAAAACAGCTGTAAATGTCTGAAGATCACATACAATGGCTGTTACTGTCTGAAGGTCATTCATAAAGCCTTTAACTGTCTGAAGGTCACACACACAGGCTGTAACTGTCTGAAGGTCTGATACAATAGCTGTTACTGTCTGAAGGTCATTCATAGAGCCTTTAACTGTCTGAAGGTCACACCCACTGGCTGTAACTGTCTGAAGGTCATACACAATGGCTGTAACTGTCTGAGGGTCACATATTACAATGGCTGAAACTGTTATAAGATCACATATCACAACGGCTATAACTATCTGAAGGGCATTCATAATGGTTGTAACTGACTGAAGGTCCCATATTACAATGGCTGTAACTGTCTAAAGGTCACACAAAATGGCTTTAACTGTCTTAAGGTTACTGATTGAATAAAGTTACTGCAAAAAAATGGACATTTATGAACTGATTTCTGTCCTGCTCTCCAGATGATAGCTAGGGCTACTTGTAATCAGTGATGTTAGTGATGTGGAAGTAAACTGATTTCTGTCCTGCTCTTCTGGAGATAGCTAGGGCTACTTGTGATCAGTGATGTCAGTGGTGGGAGTAAACTGATTTCTCTCCTGCTCTCCTTGGGAAAGCTAGTGCTACTTATGATCAGTGATGTAAGTGGTCGGAGTAAACTGATTTCTGTCCTGCTCTCCTGGGGATAGCTAGGGCTACTTTGTGATCAGTGATGTCAGTGGTGGGAGTAAACTGATTTCTCTCCTGCTCTCCTTGGGAAAGCTAGTGCTACTTATGATCAGTGATGTCAGTGGTGGGAGTAGACTGATTTCTGTCCTGTTCTCCTGGGTATAGCTAGGGCTACTTGTGATCAGTGATGTCAGTGGTGGAAGTAAACTGATTTCTTTCCTGCTCCCCTTGGGGATAGCTAGGGCTACTTTGTGATCAGTGCTGTCAGTGGTGGGAGTAAACTGATTTCTGTCCTGCTCTCCTGATGATAGTTAGGGTTACTATAATGATCAGTGATGTCAGTGGTGGGAGTAAACTGATTTCTGTCCTGCTCTCCTGATGATAGCTAGGGCTTCTTATGATCAGTGATGTCAGTGGTGGGAGTAAACTGATTTTTGTCCTGTTCTCCTGGGGATAGCTAGGGCTACTTTGTGATCAGTGATGTCAGTGGTGGAAGTAAACTGATTTCTGTCCTGCTCTCCTGATGATAGCTAGGGCTTCTTATGATCAGTTATGTCAGTGGTGGGAGTAAACTGATTTCTGTCCTGTTCTCCTGGGTATAGCTAGGGCTACTTGTGATCAGTGATGTCAGTGGTGGAAGTAAACTGATTTCTGTCCTACTCTCCTGGGGATAGCTAGGGCTACTTATGAGCAGTGATGTCAGTGGTGGAAGTGAACTGATTTCTCTCCTGCTCTCCTTGGGGATAGCCAGGGCTACTTTGTGATCAGTGATGTCAGTGGTGGGAGTAAACTGATTTTTTGTCTTGCTCTCCTGGGGATAGCTAGGGCTACTTATGAGCAGTGATGTCAGTGGTGGGAGTAAACTGATTTCTTTCCTGCTCTCCTGGGGATAGCTAGAGCTACTTATGATCAGTGATGTCAGTGGTGGGAGTAAGCTGATTTCTGTCCTGCTCTCCTTGGGGATAGCTAGGGCTACTTATGATCAGTGATGTCAGTGGTGGGAGAAAACTGATTTCTTTCCTGCTCTCCTAGGGATAGCTAGGGCTACTTTGTGATCAGTGATGTCAGTGGTGGGAGTAAACCGATTTTTGTCCTGCTCTCCTGGGGATAGCTAGGGCTGTTTATGATCAGTGATGTAAGTGGTCGGAGTAAACTGATTTCTGTCCTGCTCTCCTCGGGAATAGCTAGGGCTACTTTGTGATCAGTGATGTCAGAGGTGGGAGTAAACTGATTTCTGTCCTGTTCTCCTGTGTATAGCTAGGGCTACTTGTGATCAGTGATGTCAGTGGTGGGAGTAAACTGATTTCTGTCCTGCTCTCCTGGGGATAGCCAAGGCTACTTATGAGCAGTGATGTCAGTGGTGGGAGTAAACTGATTTCTGTCCTGCGCTCCTGGGGATAGCTAGGGCTACTTATGAACAGTGATGTCAGTGGTGGGAGTAAACTGATTTCTGTCCTGCTCTCCTGGGGGTAGCTAGGGCTACTTATGATCAGTGATGTCAGAGGAGGGAGTAAACTGATTTCTGTCCTGTTCTCCTGTGTATAGCTAGGGCTACTTGTGATCAGTGATGTCAGTGGTGGGTGTAAACTGATTTCTGTCCTGCTCTCCTGGGGAGAGCTAGGGCGACTTATGATCAGTGATGTCAGTGGTCGGAGTAAACTGATTTTTGTCCAGCTCTCCTGGGGATAGCTAGGGCTACTTATGAACAGTGATGTCAGTGGTGGGAGTAAACTGATTTCTCTCCTGCTCTCCATGGGAAAGCTAGTGCTTAGTATGATCAGTGATGTCAGTGGTGGGAGTAAGCTGATTTCTCTCCTGTTCTCCTGGGGATAGCTAGGGCTACTTTATGTTCAGTGATGTCAGTGGTGGGAGTAAACTGATTTCTGTCCTGCTCTCCTGGGTATAGCTAGGGCTACTTTGTGATCAGTGATGTCAGTGGTGGGAGTAAGCTGATTTCTCTCCTGCTCTCAGTGGTGGGAGTAAACTGATTTCTCTCCTGCTCTCCTGGGGATAGCTAGGGCTGTTTATGATCAGTGATGTAAGTGGTCGGAGTAAACTTATTTCTGTCCTGCTCTCCTGGGGATAGCTAGTGCTACTTATGATCAGTGATGTCAGTGGTCGGAGTAAACTGATTTTTGTCCAGCTCTCCTGGGGATAGCTAGGGCTACTTATGATCAGTGATGTCAGTGGTCGGAGTAAACTGATTTTTGTCCAACTCTCCTGGGGATAGCTAGGGCTACTTATGAGCAGTGATGTCAGTGGTGGGAGTAAACTGATTTCTGTCCTGTTCTCCTGGGGATAGCTAGAGCTACTTATGATTAGTGATGTCAGTGGTGGGAGTAAACTGATTTCTGTCCTGCTCACCTGGGGATAGCTAGAGCTACTTATGATTAGTGATGTCAGTGGTGGGAGTAAACTGATTTCTGTCCTGTTCTCCTGGGGATAGCTAGGGCTGCTTATGATCAGTGATGTCAGTGGTGGGAGTAAACTGATTTCTGTCCTTCTCTCCTGATGATAGCTAGCGCTACTTTGTGATCAGTGATGTCAGTGGACAAAGTTAGTTTGATTGTTCAATAACCCTTGGCTGTCAGTTTGATTGTTCAATAACCCTTGGCTGTCAGTTTGATTGTTCAATAACCCTTGGCTGTCAGTTTGCTTGTTTAATAACACCTTGGCTATCAGTTTGATTGTTCAATAACCCCTTGGCTGTCAGTTTGATTGTTCAATAACCCTTGGCTGTCAGTTTGATTGTTCAATAACCCTTGGCTGTCAGTTTGATTGGCACTGAACATAAAGAGTCCAAAGAATCTATCTGGTGTAAATTACAAAGAAATGGAATGAAACAGATAAAACTTTTAACTCAAAGTTGTAGCAATATACTCAAAGCTTTGACTTCTTTTTTCCCTCCATTTCCATTTTTAGCCCACCATCATCTGATCGTGGACTATTCAAATCGCCCTGCGTCCATGGTCCGTGATCCGTCCGGGGTCCGTCCTTATACAAAATGACAGATTTTGTCAGTGAATGTTTGCTATCGCTATTTCTCAATAAGTACTGGGGAGATCTCTCTCAAATTTTATATGAAGGTTCCCCTTAAGCTGGTATGTTTAATTTTGAGAATGATCAGATAAACAAAATGTCTGACAGGCAGCCTTCTTGGATTTTTACAGTGAAAGTTTGTTTGTACTATTTCTCAGGAATAACTTGAGGGATCTTTCTCAAATTTGATATACATATAGGTTCTCCTTGATACCTCCTTGTGCATGTTATATTTTGAGACTGATCATGAAAACAAAACGACCGAAGGAAGAACTAAACAGATCTTTCTCATATTGCAATGATCGGTTCTATTTCTTTCACATTAAGTACTGTATTATTAAATATGAGAAATGATAAACTCACTTTGAAGTTGTCTTTTATTCACAGCAGTATTAAGTTTAGATCAAAAGTTACCTCAAGGTACATTTACCGTTAACATGACTCGATCAAACATATTAGAGAAAAGAAGAGAAAAGAACGAACTGACAAAGAAACAATGGTGGGCGCCAAGATCCCTCTGGGTCTCTTGTGTTATTTCATCCTAAATGTTTGTCCAGGGCATGCCCCTAATCTATGCATGTACTTTTCACCAAGAGTTATCAAATTTTGAATGCATATACATATTGAGATGTTGAAGTTTTACATACCAAAAGCTAGAGAGTTTGACCTATATTGTTACCTTTAGCCCCAATCATTGAGTCAGTTTTTGGCACGAGGTCACTGTAACCTATAACTGCGATCTGAATCAGTAAAGTTTGTCTTATTAATATCGGTTATTTACATCAAAACAATTGAGCCATTGTACTTTTATTGCACTTTCTCAGTGGTTGATCCTAAGTTAACAAACAGTTGTGTAGATAAAGAAATCATTACTTGAGGGGGACTATATGGATGATCTCCCTTTTAGAGGTCTCCTGTACCTTGGGTGAGACATCCACTTGAAGACAAAACGTGACATGGCCTCCTCTAGCTCCCTCGTTAAATGCTACTCCTTTTAAGATACCCCTCCTCCTGAACCTTAAACCATGACATGTTTTGCTCACCACATTCCTTTATATTCCTAACCTGCATGAACCTTTTCACCTCAAATACATAATAGTTAGACTGACATATAATGACATAGGATATCTCGTCAACCTAGTGAATTACTCTGAACTTGTGATGAGGAAATAGCACCCTTCAGGATGCCATAAGAACTGGATTGTTTCATGCGGAGATATTTGGAGATGTTCACAGGATAAATGGCATGCTGAGGTCATACATGTGACGGTTATATCTGATAAAACAATCAATTCTTTTTCCTCGACAAGTACATTAATGCACGTTTAAAGACATTGATTGAACAAATTCCGGAAGATTTTTTTTGATCCTCAGCTTGGGTGAAATTGAGTATTAAAGTTGATGTTCTTTGTGCCACAGCTAAGTGATGAAATCATTTGAGGAGCACTTGTTGATTTAAAAAGCATTCATTGATTCTGTGCAATTGGCATACCAACCGATCGCTGTATAAATGTAGGGTAGAGCACTGGCCAACAATTCTAGCTGCCTGCTACTTAATTTCACTTCACTTTTACATGAACTAATTCATATGCGCATGTCCTGGGGTGAAAATTTTCAGGTCACCTTTGGTATTTTGAATGGTATTTTTCAAGCTGCTTTTTTCCCGACCACGTGGTGGTATATAGATTATCCAAAATTATTCTATTTCTCCATGGTATAGACAGATTCAGACTTCTTCCTCGTAGGTCCAGACTACTTTCAAATTGGTATGAACTTTAAATCTTTGGAAAATTCTACCTGACCCGTTGGTCTAGATAACTTTTGTAAGGTCACAAATCAACAGTGCAGCGGTTAAGACATAACAATAGGCTAAAAGGGAATAACATCTGTTACTCCGACTTGTGCTGTTTTTTGTTGTGCTTTTATGAAATATCTTTTAGTTTTTCAATCATGGTAGACAAAAAATGAGGTATTGGTGCAGTTGATAAGATGATTCAAACCCTCGGAATGGAATATTGAGCCTTAGTAAAACTTTGGGATTTATTCGATAA
This sequence comes from Mizuhopecten yessoensis, assembly GCF_002113885.1. NCBI lineage: Eukaryota > Metazoa > Mollusca > Bivalvia > Pectinida > Pectinidae > Mizuhopecten > Mizuhopecten yessoensis. Next base: position 193,873 of record NW_018403648.1, on the reverse strand, counting down.
TTTATCCCACACTTACTCAGAGTCAGCAGGAATTATGCAGAACCACCCGGAAAGTAAAAATAAAATCAAATTTGTGCCACATTCGGGAGGGAAAGTCAAATTGGCTCTTGAATACAGCTTGAATGTAGTACACAGTAGGAATATTTAGAATGCTGTTAGAATCCAGTCAAAATATTGAAAATACTGTTAGAATCCAGTCAAAATAATTAGAATGCTGTTAGAATCCAGTCAATATATTTAGAATGCTGTTGAATCCAGTCAAAATATTAAGAATGATGTTAGAATCCAGTCAAAATATTTAGAATGTTGTTAGAATACAGTCAAAATATTTAGAATGCCGTTAGAATCCAGTCAAAATATTTAGAATGCTGTTAGGATACAGTCAGAATATTTAGAATGCTGTTAGAATCCAGTCAATATATTCAGAATGCTGTTAGAATCCATTCAAAATATTTAGAATGCTGTTAGAATCCAGTCAAAATATTCAGAATGCTGTTAGAATCCAGTCAAAATATTTAGAATGCTGTTTGAATACAGTCAAAATATTGAAAATACTGTTAGATTCAAGTCAAAATATATAGAATGCTGTTAGAATACAATCAAATTATTTAAAATGCTGTTAGAATCCAGTCAAAATATTAAGAATGCTGTAAGAATCCAGTCAAAATATTTAGAATGCTGTTAGAATCCAGTCAAAATATTCAGAATGCTGTTAGAATCCAGTCAAAATATTTAGAATGCTGTTAGAATCCAGTCAAAATATTTAGAATGCTGTTAGAATCCAGTCAAAATATTTAGAATGCTGTTAGAATCCAGTCAAAATATTTAGAATGCTGTTAGAATCCAGTCAAAATATTTAGAATGCTGTTAGAATCCAGTCAAAATATTTAGAATGCTGTTAGAATCCAGTCAAAATATTTAGAATGCTGTTAGAATCCAGTCAAAATATTTAGAATGCTGTTAGAATCCAGTCAAAATATTTAGAATGCTGTTAGAATCCAGTCAAAATATTTAGAATGCTGTTAGAATCCAGTCAAAATATTTAGAATGCTGTTAGAATCCAGTCAAAATATTTAGAATGCTGTTAGAATCCAGTCAAAATATTTAGAATGCTGTTAGAATCCAGTCAAAATATTTAGAATGCTGTTAGAATCCAGTCAAAATATTTAGAATGCTGTTAGAATCCAGTCAAAATATTTAGAATGCTGTTAGAATCCAGTCAAAATATTTAGAATGCTGTTAGAATCCAGTCAAAATATTTAGAATGCTGTTAGAATCCAGTCAAAATATTTAGAATGCTGTTAGAATCCAGTCAAAATATTTAGAATGCTGTTAGAATCCAGTCAAAATATTTAGAATGCTGTTAGAATCCAGTCAAAATATTTAGAATGCTGTTAGAATCCAGTCAAAATATTTAGAATGCTGTTAGAATCCAGTCAAAATATTTAGAATGCTGTTAGAATCCAGTCAAAATATTTAGAATGCTGTTAGAATCCAGTCAAAATATTTAGAATGCTGTTAGAATCCAGTCAAAATATTTAGAATGCTGTTAGAATCCAGTCAAAATATTTAGAATGCTGTTAGAATCCAGTCAAAATATTTAGAATGCTGTTAGAATCCAGTCAAAATATTTAGAATGCTGTTAGAATCCAGTCAAAATATTTAGAATGCTGTTAGAATCCAGTCAAAATATTTAGAATGCTGTTAGAATCCAGTCAAAATATTTAGAATGCTGTTAGAATCCAGTCAAAATATTTAGAATGCTGTTAGAATCCAGTCAAAATATTTAGAATGCTGTTAGAATCCAGTCAAAATATTTAGAATGCTGTTAGAATCCAGTCAAAATATTTAGAATGCTGTTAGAATCCAGTCAAAATATTTAGAATGCTGTTAGAATCCAGTCAAAATATTTAGAATGCTGTTAGAATCCAGTCAAAATATTTAGAATGCTGTTAGAATCCAGTCAAAATATTTAGAATGCTGTTAGAATCCAGTCAAAATATTTAGAATGCTGTTAGAATACAGTCAAAATATTTAGAATGCTGTTAGAATCCAGTCAGAATATTTAGAATGCTGTTAGAATACAGTCAAAATATTTAGAATGCTGTTAGAATACAGTCAAAATATTTAGAATACTGTTAGAATCCAGTCAAAACATTTAGAATGCTGTTAGAATCCAGTCAAAAATTTTAGAATGATGTTAGAATCCAGTCAAAATATTAAGAATGCTGTTTGAATACAGTCAAAATATTGAAAATACTGTTAGAATCCAGTCAAAATATATAGAATGCTGTTAGAATACAGTCAAAATATTTAAAATGCTGTTAGAATCCAGTCAAAATATTTAGAATGCTGTTAGAATCCAGTCAAAATATTTAGAATGCTGTTAGAATCCAGTCAATATATTTAGAATGCTGTTAGAATCCAGTCAAAATATTAAGAATGCTGTTAGAATCCAGTCAAAATATTTAGAATGCTGTTAGAATCAAGTCAAAATATTTAGAATGCTGTAAGAATCCAGTCAAAATATTTAGAATGCTGTTAGAATCCAGTCAA
>NW_018403648.1:176727-185655 GCF_002113885.1 Mizuhopecten yessoensis | reverse complement strand
TTGTTGCCCGAATACCGTCTTTAAGTCTGATCAGAAGTTACCCCGAATGATGTACGAATACGGTTGTATTGTTGCCCGAATACCGTCTTTAAGTCTGATCAGAAGTTACCCCGAATGATGTACGAATACGGTTGTATTGTTGCCCGAATACCGTCTTTAAGTCTGATCAGAAGTTACCCCGAATGATGTACGAATACGGTTGTATTGTTGCCCGAATACCGTCTTTAAGTCTGATCAGAAGTTACCCCGAATGATGTACGAATACGGTTGTATTGTTGCCCGAATACCGTCTTTAAGTCTGATCAGAAGTTACCCCGAATGATGTACGAATACGGTTGTATTGTTGCCCGAATACCGTCTTTAAGTCTGATCAGAAGGTACCCCGAATGATGTACGAATACGGTTGTATTGTTGCCCGAATACCGTCTTTAAGTCTGATCAGAAGTTACCCCGAATGATGTACGAATACGGTTGTATTGTTGCCCGAATACCGTCTTTAAGTCTGATCAGAAGGTACCCCGAATGATGTACGAATACGGTTGTATTGTTGCCCGAATACCGTCTTTAAGTCTGATCAGAAGTTACCCCGAATGATGTACGAATACGGTTGTATTGTTGCCCGAATACCGTCTTTAAGTCTGATCAGAAGGTACCCCGAATGATGTACGAATACGGTTGGATTGTTGCCCGAATACCGTCTTTCCGTCTGATCAGAAGGTACCCCGAATGATGTACGAATACGGGTGTATTGTTGCGCGAAAAACCGTCTTTCCGTCTGATAAGAAGGTACCCCGAATGATGTTAGAATACGGTTGGATTGTTGCCCGAATAACATCTTCAAGTCTGATAGAAGGTACCCCGAATAATGTAAGAATACGGTTGGATTGTTGCCCGAATAACATCTTCAAGTCTGATAGAAGGTACCCCGAATGATATACGAATACGGTTGGATTGTTGCCGAATACCGTCTTTAAGTCTGATCAGAAGGTACCCCGAATGATGTACGAATACGGTTGGATTGTTGCCCGAATACCGTCTTTAAGTCTGATCAGAATGTACCTCGAACGATGTACGAGTACGGTTGGATTGTTGCCCGAATACCGTCTTTAAGTCTGTTAAGAATGTACCTCGAACGATGTACGAGTACGGTTGGATTGTTGCCCGAAAACCGTCTTTAAGTCTGATCAGAATGTACCTCGAACGATGTACGAGTACGGTTGGATTGTTGCCCGAATACCGTCTTTAAGTCTTATCATAAGGTACTCCGAATGATGTACGAATACGGTTGTATTGTTGCCCGAATACCGTCTTTAAGTCTGATCAGAATGTATCTCGAATGATGTACGAATACGGTTGGATTGTTGCCCGAATACCGTCCTTAAGTCTTATCATAAGGTACTCCGAATGATGTACGAATACGGTTGTATTGTTGCCTGAGTCCCGTCTTTACGTCTGATCAGAAGGTACCTCGAATGGTGTACGAATATGGTTGTATTGTGGCCCGAATACCGCCTTTCAGTCTGATCACAAAGTACCCCGAATGATGTAAGAATACGGTTGGATTGTTGCCCGAATAACATCTTCAATTCTGACAGAAGGTACCCCGAATGATATACGAATACGGTTGGATTGTTGCAGAATACCGTCTTTAAGTCTGATCAGAAGGTACCGCGGATGATGTAAGAATACGGTTGGATTGTTGCCCGAATAACATCTTCAAGTCTGATAGAAGGTACCCCGAATAATGTAAGAATACGGTTGGATTGTTGCCCGAATACCGTCTTTAAGTCTGATCAGAATGTACCTCGAATGATGTATGAATACGGTTGGATTGTTGCCCGAATACCGTCTTTAAGTCTGTTAAGAATGTACCTCGAACGATGTACGAGTACGGTTGGATTGTTGCCCGAATACCGTCTTTAAGTCTGTTAAGAATGTACCTCGAACGATGTACGAGTACGGTTGGATTGTTGCCCGAATACCGTCTTTAAGTCGGATCAGAATGTACCTCGAATGATGTACGAATACGGTTGTATTGTTGCCCGAATACCGTCTTTAAGTCTGATCAGAAGTTACCCCGAATGATGTACGAATACGGTTGTATTGTTGCCTGAGTACCGTCTTTACGTCTGATCAGAAGGTACCTCGAATGGTGTACGAATATGGTTGTATTGTGGCCCGAATACCGCCTTTCAGTCTGATCACAAAGTACCCCGAATGATGTAAGAATACGGTTGGATTGTTGCCCGAATAACATCTTCAAGTCTGATAGAAGGTACCCCGAATTATATACGAATACGGTTGGATTGTTGCCGAATACCGTCTTTAAGTCTGATCAGAAGGTACCCCGAATGATGTACGAATACGGTTGGATTGTTGCCCTAATACCGTCTTTAAGTCTGATCAGAAGGTACCCCAAATGCCGTACGAATACGGTTGGATTGTTGCCTGAATACAGTCTTCAAGTCTGATCAGAAGGTTCCCCGAATAATGTAAGAATACGTTAGTATTGTTGCCCGAATACCGTCTTTAAGTCTGATCAGAAGGTACCCCGGATGATGTAAGAATACGGTTGGATTGTTGCCCGAATACCGTCTTTAAGTCTGATCAGAATGTACCTCGAACGATGTACGAGTACGGTTGGATTGTTGCCCGAATACCGTCTTTAAGTCTGATCAGAATGTACCTCGAACGATGTACGAGTACGGTTGGATTGTTGCCCGAATACCGTCTTTAAGTCTGATCAGAATGTACCTCGAACGATGTACGAGTACGGTTGGATTGTTGCCCGAATACCGTCTTTAAGTCTGATAAGAAGGTACCCCCAATGATGTACGAATACTGTTGTATTGTTGCCCGAATACAGTCTTTAAGTCTGATCAGAAGGTACCCTGAATGCTATATGAATGTTTGCATAGTATTATCGCTTGGGTTCTCCTTCGAATGTGATCAAAATGTTGCGAATGCTGTTAGAATGCCGTAAGACTATTTAGAATGTAGTCAGAATGCAGTTAGATTACACTTCAAATGCTGTTTGATATTTCTTCAGTACGAATGCACCTCAAAAGTTTTGAGCATGAGCAAAACATTAGGACTGGCCACAAGAATGGACCAGATTATTAGGAAATGCACTCAGAATGCAGGTAGAATTTTTGGAATACACTTCAAATATCCAGGAATATACCACACATTTTTATTCCGACGACATTTCGGCTCATTCCGTCTTTAGTGTGACTAGGGCTTAAGGTTTGAATTTTGCTTATTGATGCCTCACACTGGGGAATGATTCTATTATTTATTAATGTGTTCCTAATATATCACAATACAAAAGTACATTGTTTACATGTTGCTAGCTACGATACCATTTAAATTCTACTGTAAGAAAAACTAAGATTAAATTCTTGAACGGATGTGACAGGATTGGTGTGTAAGAATAGTTAGGCCTCTGGTCTAGAGATCGATCAATACCACAACTTATAATTAGTAGTCATTGCAATCAAAGTTTCTGATGGAGAGGCTGTTCAGCCCTCCCTTATAAGATTTGTACAAACACCTTGTTCTTACTGTATATTCCTGCATTTTAAATTGAACAAACAATAGACATGTATAGTTATGTACAACATTTAATTATCTACATCTTCTTCACTGATCATCACACCATATCATACAACATTTAAATATCAAAATACATCATAATAAAATAAAGATTTGGCATGTGGGGTAGACTCAACTGAACACTAGCATTTAGGTAGTACCATTCCTCTCAGTTTAGGCAGTGAGTTTGTAGCGGTCCAGACAAAGTCTCACCGATTACTACAAATTGTTCGCAGATTATTTGTGGCTGTGCAGACTTAGCAGCGACAGATAACCACAAAACTTGATTGATCGACTGGGTATATGCAATTGTATTTGTGCAGGTTATCCTGCGACAGATACTGCATATAGGTGCAAAGATATAAACTGTAGCTGTGCAAATTTTGTTGCAACAGATTACTGCATGTTCATATTGTATTGTAAACCTAAGCCTGAGAAGGAATAGCACCTTATATATGAGAGTATTTATTTGTCGCTACCCCTTCGACTCAGACTGATTAGCACATTGGTCTTTGAACCAGATGTAGGCAGGGTAGCTTTGTGACTTACTATTAAATGAATTATGTTCATAATTCCAAAATATGATTTATATATGAATATTTTTGAGGAGTTTGAATGAGGAATGCCTCCCTCTTCATATCCGAATGAAAACCAGGCCAATATTGCAACTGAATGATGAATCTACCTATTATTCATATAATGTTTAAAAAGATGATAATATGGATCAATGTCCTTATATATATTATTATACAGTCATTATATTTATTTGAGAAATATTCTTCCATACATATACACTTGTTCATAAGTATACACTTAGTATTACTATGCCTTTATTAGGGCACCGTATCGGAAATACGGGTGCCCCATAGTAATAACTCTGTCTGTCTGTCTGTCTGTCCGTCCACAAATTTTGTTCCTGGCTGATAACTTTGGTATGTATTGACCGATGTACATTTAAAACTTGGTCAAGATATTCAGTTCACAAAAATACACATTGAGGTAAAAACTCGAGGTAAAAGGTCAAGGTCATTAGGTTCAAAGGTCAAGGTCAAACTTTGCATCTTTTCACTGATGAACATTTTGTTCTGACATGATGAAGCAAAGTTGATCAGAATTATACAAGGAGTCAACCTGACCTAATGTCAAGGTAATTGGGTCAAAGGTCAAGGTTAAATTTTGTATCTTTTCTCTGGTGAAAATTTTGGTATGACACTTTGTGGCAATGTTGCTCAGAATTAAACAAGGAGTTAACTGAGCAAAGGTCAAGGTGATCGACTCAGAGGTCAAGGTCAAATTTTGTAGCTTTTCACTAATGAGCATTTTATGACATTATGAAGCAAAGTTGTTCGGAATTAAACAAAGAGACACACTGAGGTAAAAAGTTGAGGTCAAAGGTTAAGGTTATTAGATTCAAAGGTCAATGTAACATTTTACATCTTTTCACTGACGAACATTTTGTTATGACATGATGAAGAAAAGTTGATCAGAATTAGACAAGGAGTCAACCTGACCAAATGTCAAGGTCATTGGGTCAAAGGTCAAGGTTAAATTTTGTATCTTTTCACTGGTGAACATTTTGGTATGACACTTTGAAGCAATGTTGCTCAGAATTAAATAAGGAGTCAATTAACCAAATGTCAAGGTCACTGGGTCAAAGGTGAAGGTTAAATTTTGTTATGACATTATGCAGCAATGTTGGTCAGAATTAAACAAGGAGTCAATTGACCAAAGGTCAAGGTCACTGGGTCAAAGGTCACAGTCAAATTTTGTATCTTTTCCCAGATGAACATTTTGTTAAGACTTTATGAAGCAAAGTTGATCGGAATTTACCAAAGAGTCAACTGACCTAAGGTGAAAGTCACTCGGTCAAAGGTCAAGGTAAAATTTAGTATTTTTTTGCTGATGAACATTTCATTATGACGCTTGGAAGCAATGTTTGTGGGAATTAAACAAGGAGTCATTTTTCAAAAGTGCAAGGTCACTGGGTCAAAGGTCAAGGTCAAATTTCGTCCAGGTTATGGGGTCCAAAGGGTCAAGGTCAAGTTTTCTATTTTTCACTGATGAACATTTTGTTATGATATTATGAAGCAAAGTTGGTTGGAATTAAAGAATAAGTCAACCAAAGATCAGGGTCAGTGGGTTAATGGTCAAGGTCATTTGAGTCCAAAGGTCAAAGACAAAGTGGATCTCTGACTTTGACCCTGGCTCTTGATGGAGGAGGTATTTAAGGTGAAATAAAACAAATCAAAGCTAACAAATGAGTATTCCACCGGCATTTACATTTCTGTTAGCCCAGCAAATATGGAGGTGGAAGGAAACAAGACTCACATCATAGTACATGCAAAATGGATATTTTGCTTCCTTGCGATTCTTTTTGAAGTCCAAATGTCAAACGTCAAGCTCAGCGATATGGGCAGATTGCTTCTTGATGATTATGGGGGATATATTGCCACAAGACGGGGCCCGTACTGACCTGTCAGTGTTCTAGTCTCTAAGGTGGGGTGGTGGTGGTAGCGTGATTTCCCAAGACAAAGATTGTGACCTTTTTCTATACAGAGCCTATGAAAACAATGACCTTCCCGAACCAATCAGAATGCTCTAAAGCGGTTGATCTATAATTAGGATTGCCTAACACTACATATCATATTACATGTTTACCTTACACTATATATGGTCACATCGTTATCTAATGAACATGAAATTCTTAGTTTATATAAATAGTTCTATAAGTTCTATACATTGTACTTCCTAAAATAATTCTTTCACATTATGATAAAATTATTTGTTCATTTAAACCTGGCTTATTTACATTAGCCTCAATTAATAATGAAATTAGGTTCATGTAAGGAAAACCGGTTTCTATTACACAAGACCTAACTGTAGGATGTAAGATGTTGATTCAATCCTCGAATCCCCAAATAGAATGTTAAGCTGTAAAATGTAGTGCTATTTTCATGTTGTTGAACATTTGTTAATGGAACATTAGAGTAATAATGCTTTGCATAACTTAGTTTATCATGGTGTTCAGTTTGTGGCAGGGTTCAATTGTACATAGGATTAAGGTCGCCTTCTAGCTTCGAGCTAGGGGAAATTTCCCTTTAGCTCAGTGGTAGAGCGTCCGACTAGGAACCTGGAGATCGAGGGTTTGATCCCGTGTGTTAGCACACTATTCTCTTTCCTGTTAAAAGTTTAAACAAGCTTTACTGAAAAACTCCAAAAATCAAACAATGAGAAAACTGAGTTTAACATAGGCAGGACAAATAAACGCTGTAACACTTTACTCAAAAAGCTTCAGGTGCTAACATTGTAAGCAATTACAAGGTAAATTCAGGTAGAACACAATTAATACAGAAAGACTGTTACTATGTTTTGTACATTAATTGTTATGCATTTGTAGGTATATAAACAATGGTACATATTATCACTCTAGTATAAACAGCTAACTGTTGTCTTGTTTTCAGATACATTTGCATTACTGACAGCCACTGATTCCCTGCTCAACAGTTCCAGGAACACTGACATGACAGTGGAGGGAGGGATACGAAGTGTGTGGTATAAACCTGGGACAATACAGACATTCATGGTATCCTTCTACACGATTTTGTATGGCCATGGAGACAACTGTATCCTCACCCTCTCCCTGTGTACGCAGAACAGCACGCGTAACATGCACACGTTTCATGCTTCCATAACACAGGGGTAAGGTTACATGTCATTTACAACACAGGGGTAAGATTACATGTCGTTACAAAGTCATCATTTACAACACAGGGGTAAGGTTACATGTCATTACAAAGTCATCATTTACAACACAGGGGTAAGGTTATATGTTGTTTCAAAGGTCTTCTCCAACACAGGGGTAAGGTTATATGTCTTTACAAAGGTCTTCTACAACACAAGGGCAAGTTTACATGTCATTACAAAGGTCTTCAACAACACAGGGGAAAGGTTACATGTCATTACAAAGGTCTTCTACAACACAAGGGGAATGTTATATGTCGTTACAAAGGTCTTCTACAACACAAGGGTAAGGTTACATGTCATTACAAAGGTCTTCAACAACACAGGGGTAAGGTTACATGTCATTACAAAGGTCTTCTACAACCCAGGGGAAAGGTTATATGTCTTTACAAAGGTCTTGTACAACACAGGGGTAAGGTTATATGTCATTATAAAGGTCTTCTACAACACAGGGGTAAGGTTATATGTCGTTACAAAGGTCATCTATAACACGGGGGTAAGGTTAAATGTCGTTACAAAGGTCTTCTATAACACAGGGGAAAGGTTATATGTTGTTACAAAGCTCTCTACAACACAAGGGTAAGGTTATATGTCAATGCAAAGTCATCATCACAATACAGGAGTAAGGTTACATGTCGTTACAAAGGTCTTCTATAACACAGGGGTAAGGTTATATGTCAATGCAAAGTCATCATTTACAACACAGGGGTAAGGTTATATGTCATAACAATAGTCTTCTACAACACAGGGGTAAGGTTATATGTCTTTTCAAAGGTCTCCTGCAACCCAGGGATAAGACTGCTACTAGGGTTTTAGCTGTGAGTATTACTAGGGTTGTGACATTATTGCTGCTCGGGTTGATGTTGTGAGTATTACTGCAGTTGTGACATTATTGCTGCTGGTGTTGAAGCAAGAATTGTTGTTGAAGCGTTTTAGCTTTGAGTATTGCTAGGGTTTTGACATTATTGCTGCTTGGGTTGATGTTGTGAGTATTAGGGGGTTTGTGACATTATTGCTGCTCGGGTTGATGTTGTGAGTATTACTAGGGTTGTGACATTATTGCTGCTGGCGTTGAAGCCAGAATTGTTGTTGAAGCGTCTTAGCTTTGAGTATTGCTAGGGTTTTGACATTATTGCTGCCTGGGTTGATGTTGTGAGTATTGTTGTTGAAGCGTTTTAGCTTTGAGTATTGCTAGGGTTTTGATATTATTGCTGCTTGGGTTGATGTTGTGAGTATTAGGGGGTTTGTGACATTATTGCTGCTCGGGTTGATGTTGTGAGTATTACTAGGGTTGTGACATAATTGCTGTTCGGGTTGATGTTGTGAGTATTATTAGGGTTGTGACATTATTGCTGCTCGGGTTGATGTTGTGAGTATTACTGCAGTTGTGACATTATTGCTGCTGGTGTTGAAGCCAGAATTGTTGTTGAAGCGTTTTAGCTTTGAGTATTGCTAGGGTTTTGACATTATTGCTGCTTGGGTTGATGTTGTGAGTATTAGGGGGTTTGTGACATTATTGCTGCTCGGGTTGATGTTGTGAGTATTACTAGGGTTGTGACATAATTGCTGTTCGGGTTGATGTTGTGAGTATTA
>NW_018403648.1:151386-168785 GCF_002113885.1 Mizuhopecten yessoensis | reverse complement strand
AGTATTACTAGGGTTGTGACATTATTGCTGTTCGGGTTGATGTTGTGAGTATTACTAGGGTTGTGACATTATTGCTGCTCGGGTTGATGTTGTGAGTATTAGGGGGGTTGTGACATTATTGCTGCTGGTGTTGAAGCCAGAATTGTTGTTGAAGGGTTTTAGCTGTAAGTATTACTAGGGTTGTGACATTATTGCTGTTCGGGTTGATGTTGTGAGTATTACTAGGGTTGTGACATTATTGCTGCTCGGGGTTGATGTTGTGAGTATTACTAGGGATGTGACATGATTGCTGCTCGGGTTGATGTTGTGAGTATAATTACGGTTGTGACATTATTGCAGCTTGGGTTGAAGCCAGAATTGTTGTTGAAGGGTCTTAGCCATACAAGTGTTTCTAGATCTGTATTAGTGAAGCTTAGGGCATAGCCAGAAGTGTTGTTTCTAAGTATGTTACTTAACATGGTGGATATATGTTGTGGGGTTCATATCTAGGTGTGTTTGTAGAATTACCAGGAGAATGGCAATGGATTATAGTGTGTGGCTGGAATGGCCTTAGATTGGTCTTTTTAACAATATGATTGGGTTAGACACAGGTCCAGTGAAGCAATTGTTATAATAAGGGACGGCTCGGGGCATATATGAATACAAGATTGTCTGCAATAAAAGAAAAGCAGGATGTTAATGTGATGTGATTTCCCAGGCCATGAGATGTTTTATNGGGTTGTGATATTATTGCTGCTCGGGTTGATGTTGTGAGTATTACTAGGGTTGTGACATTATTGCTGCTCGGGTTGATGTTTTGAGTATTAGGGGTTTTGTGACTTTATTGGTGCTAGTGTTGAAGCCAGAATTGTTGTTGAAGCGTTTTAGCTTTGAGTATTACCACGGTTGTGACATGATTGCTGTTCGGGTTGATTTTGTGAGTATAACTACGGTTGTGACATGATTGCTGCTCGGGTTGATGTTGTGAGAATTACTAGGGTTTTGATATTATTGCTGCTCAGGTTGATGTTGTGCGTATTACTAGGGTTGTGACATTATTGCTGTTCGGGTTGATGTTGTGAGTATTACTAGGGTTGTGACATTATTGCTGTTCGGTTTGATGTTGTGAGTATTACGAGGGTTGTGACATTATTGGTGCTAGTGTTGATGTTGTGAGTATAACTACGGTTGTGATATTATTGCTGCTCGGGTTGGTGTTGTGAGTATTAGGGGGGTTGGGACATTATTGGTGCTAGTGTTGATGTTGTGAGAATTACTAGGGTTGTGAGATTATTGCCGCTCGGGTTGATGTTGCGAGTATTAGGGGGGTTGTGAGATTATTGCTGCTCGGGGTGATGTTGTGAGTATTACTAGGTTTGTAACATGATTGCTGCTCGAGTTGATGTTGTGAGTATTACGAGGGGTGTGACATTATTGGTGCTAGCGTTGATGTTGTGAGTATAACTACTTGTGAGTATAACTACGGTTGTGACATTATTGCTGCTCGGGTTGATGTTGTGAGTATTACTAGGTTTGTAACATGATTGCTGCTCGAGTTGATGTTGTGAGTATTACTAGGGTTGTAACATTATTGCTGCTCGGGTTGATGTTGTGAGTATTAGGGGGGTTGTGACAGTATTGCTGTTCGGGTTGATGTTGTGAGTATTACTAGGGTTGTGACATTATTGGTGCTAGTGTTGATGTTGTGAGTATAACTACGGTTGTGACATTATTGCTGTTCGGGTTGATGTTGTGAGTATTACTAGGGTTGTGAGATTATTGCTGCTCGGGTTGATGTTGTGAGTTTTTCTAGGGTTGTGACATTATTGCTGCTCGGGTTGATGTTGTGAGTATTACTAGGGTTGTGACATTATTGCTGCTCGGGTTGATGTTGTGAGAATTAGGGGGGTTGGTACATCATTGGTGCTGGGGTTGATGTTGTGAGTATTACTAGGGATGTGACATGATTGCTGCTTCGGTTGATGTTGTGAGTATAACTACGGTTGTGACATTATTGCTGCTCGGGTTGAAGCCAGAATTGTTGTTGAAGGGTTTTAGCCATACAAGTGTTTCTAGATCTGTATTAGTGAAGCTAAGGGCATAGCCAGAAGTGTTGTTTCTAAGTATGTTACTTAACATGATGGATATATGTTGTGGTGTTCATATCTAGGTGTGTTTGTAGAATTACCAGGAGAATGGCAATGGATTAGTGTGTGGCTGGAATGGCCTTAGATTGGTCTTTCTAACAATATGATTGGGTTAGACACAGGTCCAGTGAAGCAATTGTTATAATAAGGGACGGCTCGGGGGCATATATGAATACAAGATTGTCTGCAATAAAAGAAAAGCAGGATGTTAATGTGATGTGATTTCCCAGGCCATGAGATGTTTTATGTTGGCACTGAAACTTGGGGACATTTTCTTAATGGAATCCCACCAAGCTTCATCCAGAAAAGAATTAATGGCAGATAAAGATTTGATAATTGTTATTTGGTTTAAGTTTAAATGCTGCATTTAGAAAGGTGACTCTATCAGTTGTATTGTTATTCAGACGTTGGTTTCCACCCGTCCCAGCAGGTTTAATGTTCTCACACGGCCCGCTATAGTACTCTAATCTATTGATAATGGTTGATTCCTGTGAATCATTGACTGTTGATAGGAAGATTTAATTTCAGACAAGATTTCCTCGATAGGATGACATATCAGTATTTGTTTTTCCATTTTGAATCATTTTGATATTGATCAATTGCTAAATAAGCAAAAGGTCCTTAGGGGATATTTATTCTGTTAACTGACAGTTAAACATGTTTATATCAAAGCAAATGGGACGTAAGAATTAGTTTTCTATAAACAAAATTTGATATAAATTGTATGAGACAATTGATTGTCAAAGGAACACAAAGTTGATTTGTGCGGTTCTATCTGGGCCAACAAGAGTGGTCATTCTATAACAGGCTCCCAATTCTGTAGCAGTTTGTCACGCAGTTGATTGGTTGCTTCTGTGAAGGACATTTAGCACTTAGAATCAATGCTTATCATCACCAAGATCATGACAACAGGTTATCAATGTGTCAGTAATAGTTTGAACACCCCTAAAAGTGCTAAATAATTATTGTGAAATAAATAAAATTTAATGACACAAAAAAGCAAGCACACAATTTCATTATGAGCAGTAGCTCATGAAGATTTAACATTTTATTTTAGCAAACTTGTGTTAATCCATTTAACTTACAGTCCATAATACATAAAAGGAATATTTTTCTTATCTATATACATATATATATAACACATAGTAATTGGATGGTGTATATCCATGTAAGGTTCATGTTTCTATGATTTTAGTTTCACTAAGGGCCTGCCTGTAAATGGTGTAAAGTCGATATAGTCTATATACATTTTATGTAATGTGTAATGTTTCGTTGATTGATATAATGCTATGGATTATAGTCGTAATTTGTGAAAGAGTTGTGTCCCTTTCAATTTTAAAATAAATTAAGGACCATGGTGAGCTTATACCATACCGTAGCATCCGTCATCTGTCCGTCTGTCAACTTTTCCTTTAGAACACTACTAGTCCTGAACGGCCTAGTAGATTTTGACTAAATTTGGTCTGTAGTATCCTTAGGCCAAGGGCAGAAAAGCAGACCCAAAAGGGGAAATAGAGGTGATCTTTAAAATTCTTCTTCTACCGTAGGGATAAAGGGATTTTATCCTAATTTTGTATGGAGCATCCTTGGGCCAAGAGGACTCGATTTTGTTTAAACGGTGGGTTTGGACCCCTTTTGGGGCAGAGGGGTGGCGCCTAATAGGGGAAATAGGGGTAAACATATAAAATCCTTCTTCTACCACAGGGATTAAGAGATTTCATACCAATTTGGTCTGAAACATCCTTGCGCCAAGGGTACGGACAATTTTGTATAAATAGAGGGTGTGCCCTAAGGGAAATAGGCGAAGTAGAGGTAAAACTTTTAAAATTCTTCTGCAAGAGTAGGGATAAAGGGATTTTTCCACGATAGTCTGAAGCATTTTTTGGCCAAGACCAAGGCTAGGATTCAATCTTGTATAAACAGTGGATGTGGCCCCCCTGAGGTCAGAGGAGTGGATTCGAATAGGGGAGATAAAGGTAAACTTTTAAATCTTTTTTCTACTATAGGGGTCAATGGATTTCATCCCAATTTAGTCTTGAGCATCCTTAAGCCAAGGGGACTGTATGTTGTATAAATGGAAGGTTTAGCCCCTCTAGGAACAAAGGAGAAGGGCCAAATAGGAGAAATAGAGGTAAAACTTTTAAAATCCTTCTTCTAGCGTAGGGATAAAGGGATTATATCCTCATTTAGTCCGGTGCATCTTTTTGCCAAGGGGACACAATTTTGTATAAATTGGGTGTGTGGCCCCCTCTGGGGGCAGGGGGTTGGGCCGAATAGGGGAAATAGAGGTAAACCTTTAAAATCCTTCTTCTACAATAAGGATAAAGGGTTTTCGTTCCAATTTGGTCTGGAGTATCCTCGGGCCAAGGGCACTCAATTTTGTATAAACAGCAGGGGTGTAAAAACAAAAAATATTAAAGCACTTGCCCCAGGCAAGTGGACCTTACAAATCCACTTGACCGAAAATATTTTCTACTTACCCAATGTAAAATGCATATTTTCTACATTCATGTACAGACAATAAAGGTATTTTTTCCAAATTAATAGCATTTTCATGAAATAGTTAAGTCTTTTTTCTTTCCTTATTTGCTGTTGTTATGATATAAATTATTTACTATTTAATAGCAGTGAAGGATGTATTTATCTTTGTTTTTTTTACTTAAATTGATTTCTTTTCGAATGTTCTTTAATTGATGAAATCCGGGTTCAGATTTATCCGGTTATTAGTTACGTCAATGCAATTGCTGTTCGAATGTCCTAAAGTAGTTAAATAGTACATAGAATTAGTAAGCAAATCCTTTATCTATTCCTATTTTATGTTCTAGCTGGAGTTTCAGTTATTTCCATCGGCCTAAAAGTCTTGAAAATAGTCTGAATTGATGGATAGACCGCTATAGTATTCTACCGGCAATTTTTTCCTCAAAACTAAGATTAAAGTATTTTTTTTCGTGAATTTTTGCTTGTTTCATAATTGTTTGAATGTTTTCCACTAAAATACAGACAGTGAAAAGTTAACTATTTATTTGGGGGAACGAAGAAACACAATCTTTTATATACTATTCAGACACACTTGCCCGAGCGCTAAAACTGGTTGTCCCGGGCGTGGGGCATGGGAATTTTAACACCCCTGAAATAAAGGTAAAACCTTTGAACTCCTTCTTCTACCATAGGGCTCCATCAAGAAGGGGGCAGCATGCTGCTAGACTCCAAAATCCACTTGTATCACGCTATCAACACATCAGACCATATCCTGATCTCTGCCAGGATTTATGGTACACTATGTTCCTCTACACGAGAACGCGCACCACCGACGAATATGCTCCTGCCCAAACCTGATTGGGATAGGTGTAACATAGATATATACCAGCAGACGACTGCCACGGAATTGGATATTGACACGATGATAGACCGTCCATCGTCATTATTCAGCATCACTGAAGCTATCAATCATCTGAAAGATGTACTACAAATGGCCACAGAGCGATCTATAGGGAAAAGACGAGCCAGAACTAAGAAGAAAAGCTCCATACTGCTGTCGCTTGCAAATCCGCTAAATCTGACTATACAGCTTGAAGGAATGCGGGGAAACCCAGCGACCATAAAAACCCTCTCAACATGAAAAGAAGACAGAGCAAGAGAGCCCTAAGACTATCAGTTAGATCACACCAAGCACATACCAGGACAAGACTGCTGACAGACATCATGCAGCCGAGGGCGACAATAAGCTCTTTTATAAACTAGTGGCAAAACAGAGGAAATCAACGCCTCAACACATGGCAATCCTGGAAATAGAGGGCGAGAAAATCACGGAACCTGATAAGCTTCTGGAGGGATGGAAAACCCATTTCCAGACATTAGCCACCCCTGTTAATAAAGACCACTTTGATCATAAACATCTGACTCAAGTTACTCTTGATGTCCAACAGATTGAGGCCTTCCTATCCTCAAATGTACAGTCCATGCCCAGGTTTACCACTGATGCCGTGCACAGTGCCATACAGAAGTTGAACAATAATAAAGCTGAGGACCATTTGTGGATTACGGCCGAACACCTGAANATCCTCTCTGAGGCCATAAATGAGGCTAAAGACCAACATCAGTCCCTAGCTCTAGCAACATTAGACTCTGAGAAAGCGTTCGGCGTGGTGTGGCAAGACGGCCTCATGAGGAAGCTTTATCACCTCTGGCTTCTACTACTCTCCTATCATTGTCCAGCATGGAATCAAACAAGGAGCAAATATGTCCCCGACATTATATAAGTGTTACACCAATGATCTCCTGGATACTCTAGAATACCACCGTATTGGCGCCTCAATCGGTATTACATTCATAGGAGCACCGACAGTTGCCGACGATATCGCTCTCCTAGCAAACAACCCGTTGGATCTTCAGACTGGACTCAATGTTGTACATCAGTTCATCCGGAAGAATCGCTTTACCATCAATCCTACTAAAAGCGAAATAGTTATCTTCAATGTTAACCCGGGAAGAGACCAGCTGCACTGGGACATTGGGCAGACCACCATCCACGAGTCTCAGACAGCGACACATCTGGGAATACGACGCATGGCAAAAAGAGACACAGAAGCAATAGAGGAGAGGACCCAGAGAGGGAGAAGAGCGCTTTATGCCCTGATGGGAGCTGGGTTACACGGCAGAAATGGTACAAATCCGATCATATCGTATAGATAATACTCCACATTCTGCAGACCACGCATCACATACGGCTTAGAAGTCCTACAGTTGCCAGCCTCAGAAATTAAGACTCTAAACACCAGAGAACTGAAAACACTGCACATGATCAAGTCATTACCTGGCAGATGTGCCAACACCGCCACCTATGTGCTGCTGGGAGCTACTCCTATTGGCATGGAGCTGGGGATAAAGCCCCTGACCTTATTTGGATCAATCATGCTTCAACCTGGGACAGCAGAACATGACATAGCCCGTCGCCAGTTAGCAGTAAACCGGACAGCTCTAGCTGGGTTATTCACATAAAGCGCATCCTGGCTAAACACTCTCTCCCCTCCCCCTATGACATGCTTGAAAACCCACCCTGTAAACGGAAGTGGAAATCAATGGTGAGAGAAGCCACCAACAAGTACTGGCATAATCATTGCCTGTTGGACCAGTCACTGAAACCCTCACTCCGATATCTACATATGCAGGACAAACCACTTCAGAAACCACACCCACTGTGGAAACATGCGATGAACGGACCAAGCGAAGCAGCCGAAGCGATCATCAAAGCAAGAATCCTGACGGGCACATACACATTACAAACAAATCGGTCAAAATTCAACCAACATAATATCTCTCCCAACTGCCCACTTTGCAAACAGGAAGCTGAAACTAGAGAACATTTTATTCTCCACTGTACAACTCTCCAACATAAGCGCATAAAATATATCCCTAAGATTAAGCAAATCATAAATTCCACATATAGGTCAGGTAGTATTGGTGCAACTTAGATCCCCCACAGTGATCCTATCCTGCTCCAGTGTATAATGGATTGCACATCTTACTAGCACAGCCCGTGACCTGCAACTGAACTCACACCAGAGACTTACATTGGAGAAAATTAGTAGGAGTTCGTTATGTGACCTACATCTGGCAAGATCTAGTCTACTGGCAGCACAGGACAGCTGACCTACTATGTCTGATTATGCACCACCGTGCTCCAAGTGAAGTTGCTATTATTGTGTGCATAGACAATATGCTTAGGCCTCTACACTACACGGTTGCCGTTGCTTCATGCTGACTGATATAATCAACACTGTCTAATTCCCTCTCACCATTCACGAGAGTGTATATATAGTATATGTGTGCTTACAAGTGTATAGCTATTGAGGTGGTGGCATAAACCTGTACATAGGCATGAATGTTCTTGCGATCACTGGACCGTATCATACTCTCTAACTGTAATAATTGAACATAGGTCAGCAATATCGCCCTCTCTCAACAAAGTTCATAAAAATAACAACAATGTAGGAATCATGCTGAATATATATATATATTTATATATATAGTAGATAATAAATAAATAAGTCCTTGCGAAGGAAAATATAGAATTGATCCGCCTGAAGAAGCCCTAGAAGGCAGAAAGGCCTAGCGGACGATCTGAAAAAATTGTTTTTATTTCTTATTCTATATATATATATATATATATATATATATTGACAATCCAGATCAAAGTAGCTAAAACCGTAATACCCGATCACATCGGGGTGCTCCGACCAGAGATTAACGGAGGGAATAACTAAAGAAGATGGCCACCAGGCCGCCATCTTGGATTTTGACATTTGATGTTTGTTCCCTCTATATCTCCAGAAAAACTCGATGATCTTTCTGAAATGTCATATGTACATACAGTACCTACCATGGACTGCTATTATCTTTACCTCATATTGAAGTACTGGAAACATATCCCGGTGAGCGATACAGGGCCTCTGGGCTTCTTGTTCAAATAACTATTCTTAAATCTTCTATACTATTTCTCTTGGTGTAAACAAATTCGGTTTATAGTTTTATTCTGAGATGACAGTATAAAATGCACCAAAACAAGTCGCTTTGATGTTTATTTTGGCCTCTGATTGCAATACATTCGAACATGGTGCCGTATTCTGTATCAGGATGCTTTCTTAACGGTAAGTTGATGCTGAGAAAGGTGTAAAAGGCCTGTAAATAACGACACATATAATTACTGGTGGGCGAATTTGGTTACAACACATTGCCTTGTTTACTATTCCCCATCCCCAACTACCATTCTATTGATCATTTTATTTACCTTCCTAACAAAAACCACAAAATGTTGACACCGTAAAAATGTTAAATCCTCTTGTCGTCTCCAAAAGGATCAAATGATATGCCAGGAATTCTTACGAGGCTTGCCTTGGATTATAATCTTTATGTACAACACAATTTGTTCCCTCGCAGACTAAATGTATAACAATGATTGTAAGTACATCCCTGATACCAGTCCTTGTTTACGAAATGTCTGTTGTCTGTACCTGATTCTGTCCATAGTTACAGGGCCAGGGCCTGTATTGATGCTATTGTACCATCCCCTGTCCCTATGTCTGTCAGATTACATGTGGTGTAATCTTATTCCTAAGTGTAATCAAAACTAGTCTATCAATTCAATAAATATTATCCATGTAATCACATTTTGTTGTAATTGATCTTCATTTGTATTGGTGGGTCATATCATACATATCAATAAATGGTGCAGTAATTTAGGGATAGGTTACAAATATGTTGTTCTGTGATTTGGAGAGATGAGACAATATGTGTCTAAATCTACTAAAAAGGTTATCAAAACTGAAAATTCTGTAATAAATGTATAATTAAAAAACAGGTAGTACTGAATTAATTCTTTTATTAACCTAATCAGTTGTTAGAAAGAAAAAGTTTTTCTTAAGGGCATCTGTCATTTCAATCTCAGTTTTTAAGACTCTAAAGGTAGATGTTGGTCATTGTCTGGAGCATTTTTAGATTGTTACCAATAGATATTGGTATTTGCCTGTTGCTTTGTAAATTTTGACGAGTAGATGTTGGTATTTGCCTGTTGCTTTGTTAATTTTGACTATTAGATATTGGTATTTGCCTGTTGCTTTGTAAATTTTGACCAGAAGATGTTGATATTTGCCTGTTGCTTTGTAAATTTTGACCAGTAGATGTTGGCCATTTGCTGTGGTCTTGAAGATATTAACCAGTAGATGTTGGTATTTGCCTGTTGCATTGTAAGTTTTGACCAGTAGATGTTGGCCATTTGCTGTGGTCTTGTAGATTAAGACCAGTAGATGTTGGCCATTTGCTGTGGTCTTGAAGATTTTGACCAGTAGATGTTGGTCATTGTCTGTGGTCTTGTAGATTTAGACCAGTAGAAGTTGGTCATTGTCTGTGGACTTCTAGATATTAAACCAGTAGATGTTGTTCATTGTCTGTGGTCTAGTAGATATTTCACCAGTATCTGTTGGTCATTGTCTGTAGTCTTACAGAATTTGACCAGTTAATGTTGGTCTTTGTCTGTGGTCCTGTAGATTTAGACCAGTAGATGACGTTTATTGTCTGTGGTCTTGTAGATTTATACCAGTAGATGTTGCTCATCTCATTGTCTGTGGACTTGTAGATTTAGACCAGTAGATGATGTTTATTGTCTGTGGTCTTGACAATTTAAACCAGTAGATGATTATTTATTGTCTGTGGTCTTGACGATTTATTTAACCAGTAGATGTTGTTCATTGTCAGTGGTTTTGTAGAATTAGACCAGTAGATGTTGTTCATAAGTTGTGGTCTTGTAGATTTATACCAGTAGATGATGTTTATTGTCTGGTCTTGACGATTTAAACCAGTAGATGTTGCTCATTGTCTGTGGTCTTGTAGATTTAGACCTGTAGATATTGTTCATTGTCTGAGGTCTTGTAGATTTAGACCTGTTGATGTTGGTCATTGTTTGTGGTCTTGTAGATTTAAACCTGTAGATGTTGGTCATTGTCAGTGGTCTTGTAGATTTAAACCTGTAGATGTTGGTCATTGTCTGTGGTCTTGTAGATATTTAACCAGTAGATGTTGTTCATTATTTGTGGTCTTGTAGATTTTGACCAGTAGATGTTGGTCATTGTCTGCATAAATTTGAATTTTGTAGATTTTACCAGTAGATGTTTTATTTTGATAGCTCATTTGGCTATAAGTGTAGACTAATGTTGTGGCAGAATCAATCTTGGCAGCCTGAGCTGTCGGAGAGGACATGTGAAGGAGATGAATGTTTCTATAGGTTAAACTACAGAGTTGCAATGAGTAAATATCTTATGCGGTAATTTGCTCAGGAAATTGGACCTTCAGCTGCTCACTTGCTGCTAATGGTATTAAAATGTTAAACATGACTTTCACTCGGTAGCAAACAGGAAGTTGTTTATTCCTACAACAAAACATCACTAGGTAGCAAACAGGAGGTTGTTTATTCCTACAAAAAACATACCTAGGTAACAAACAGGAAGTTGTTTATTCCTAAAACAAAACATAACTCAGTAACAAACAGGAAGTTGTTTATTCCTACAACAAAACATCCCTAGATAGCTAACAGGAAGTTGTTTATTCCTACAACAAAACATCACTAGGTGGCAAAGAGGAAGTTGTTTATTCCTACAACAAAACATCCCTAGATAGCAAACAGGAAGTTGGTTATTCCTACAACAAAACATACCTAGGTAACAAACAGGAGGTTGTTTATTCCTAAAACAAGACATTCCTAGGTGGCAAACAGGAAGTTGTTTATTCCTACAACAAAACATACCAAGGTAACAAACAGGAAGTTGTTTATTCCTACAACAAAACATAACTCAGTAACAAACAGGAAGTTGTTATACCTACAACAAAACATCACTAGGTGACAAACAGGAAGTTGTTTATTCCTACAACAAGACATCCCTAGATAGCTAACATGAAGTTGTTTCTTCCTTATACAAGGCATCACAGGGTAGCAAACAGGAAGTCAGGTGTTGTCCTATTTGTTTGTTTACAGCAGTTGCATAACCCCCATGTCAGAGGGTACGACAAGTTGATCAGATACTTGTCAGTATACAATTGTAATTCATACCTTTTGACAGGTTAACAACCCCTAAAAGTCCTTATCCTTTGACAGGTGAACGTTGACATGGTTAACCTATTGTGGCTGTGACTAAGTGAAGGGCCATCATATGTTGACATGGTTAACCTGTTGTGGGTGTGACTAAGTGAAGTGCCATTATTTGTTGACATGGTTAACCAGGTGTGGGTGTGACTAGGTGGATGGCCATCATATGTTGACATAGTTAACCTGTTGTGGGTGTGACTAACTGAAGCACCATCATATGTTGACATGGTTAACCTGTTGTGGGTGTGACTAACTGAAGCGCCATCATATGTTGACATGGTTAACCTGCTGTGGGTGTGACTAATTGGAGTGACATCATATGTCGACATGGTTAACCTGGTGTGGGTGTGACTAGGTGAAGAGCCATCATATGTTGACATGGTTAACCTGTTGTGGGTGTGACCATGTGAAGTGCCATCATATGTTGACATGGTTAACCTGTCGTGGTTGTGACTAAGGAAGCACCGTCATATGTTGACATGGTTAACCTGTTGAGGGTGTGACTAATTGGAGTGACATCATATGTTGACATGGTTAACCTGTCGTGGTTGTGACGAAGGAAGCACCGTCATATGTTGACATGGTTAACCTGTTGTGGGTGTGACCATGTGAAATGCCATCACATGTTGACATGGTTAACCTGTTGTGGTTGTGACTAGGTGAAGTGCCATCATATGTTGACATGGTTAACCTGTTGTGGGTGTGACTAAGTGAAGTGCCGTCGTATGTTGACATAGTTAACCTGTTGGGGGTGTGACTAGGTGAAGTGCCATTATATGTTGACATGGTTAACCTGTTGTGGGTGTGACTAAGTGAAGTGCCGTCGTATGTTGACATAGTTAACCTGTTGTGGGTGTGACTAGGTGAAGTGCCATCATATGTTGACATGATTAACCTGTTGTGGGTGTGACGAGGTGAAGCACCATCATATGTTGACATGATTAACCTGTTGTGGGTGTGACGAGGTGAAGCACCATCATATGTTGACATGGTTAACCTGTTGTGGTTGTGACTAAGGAAGCACCATCATGACATGGTTAACCTTATGTGGGTGTGACCAGGTGAAGCACCATCATATGTTGACATGGTTTACCTGTTGTGGGTGTGACCAGGTGAAGCACCATCATATGTTGACATGGTTAACCTGTTGTGGGTGTTACCATGTGAAGTGCCGTAATATGTTGACATTGTTGTCAATAATGAGTTATTGACCTTTGCTGTCATGACGATTATGTCTCAAGAAAACTCACCAATTGTTGATGTGCCTACAGCTGTTTTCAGGATACTTATTTCCAGGTCATGGTCACATAATGATGTCAAGGTAGAGTCATATATGATGTATTCATAGCAGTGTTTCAATGTGACATATTTTCAATATGCCTGTTCCAATGACAAGGTCTCGGATTAATGACTAATCCAAACTTGAGAAGAGGCCCAAGGGGCCTGAAGATGCTAACCTGTTTCAAGTGGGCTTTCTTTTCAAAGAAATCTTTGCACTCTACATGTATTTAAGTAAACTTCTGGCTAAATGGTCTTCAGATATCAAAGTTTAGTACTCAATTATGCCAACAAGGTAAATGATATGACTTTATCAGTCTCCAAGTTCAAAAGAAGAAGTTATCGGAGAGTTTTTATAGATTTAATGGTGCCTGTACATCATAGATATTGTTCAAATTATTTCTTTTCACAAACTCTGTTACATGTACTTCTCACTCTGCTAGCAAGCTACTCAGGCTACTTATCATGACTTTAGGGCTTTTGGTTCTTTGGAAGAAACTGTTTGAGTGTAAAAACATATTTGACCCCGGTGACCTTCTAAGGTTATATATTTTCTCCCTGTTTGAACCACTCATTGCCAGCAAGCTACTGGCCATATATCATAACTTGGAACCTGGCATTGTGATTTTCAGAAAAAGCCATTTGAATGTTTTTACAATTTTAGACTCGGTGACCTTGAATAATGATCACGGTCTTTGATTTTCGCCAAATATCTTAGACTCTAAGCCCTTTGTTTAAACAATAAAGTGTCTTAACAATGTATTGTGAGGTGCCCCCAAGTGAAACAGTTAATAAACAGATTTTCTTTTCTTTTGCAAACTTTGTAGTACATTTACTACTGGTGGTACATAGAGATCAAAATCATCTGACTTCGGAACACCATTATGGGATAACTGTATCCCACTTGCGTACATCTTTATTAAGAGAAGTACTCTTTTGTATACCTAGCTTGATGAGAAGTGAATACTTTGAGGTTGAAATCTGTATTGATGTAAGAATCTTGTCAGCTGACATTCTGAAAATGTGCTGTCATTTCAATCTGGTATTTTACATTGTTTAAATTGTTGTCTTGGTCAGCATTAAAAAGATAATCATCAACCGCTGGCATCACAACAACAAAGCTACAGGTTGTCGCCGAGTGGTTTAGCTTATGGATCACAACAACAAAGCTACAGGTTGTCCCCGAGTGGTTTAGCTTATGGATCACAACAACAAAGCTACAGGTTGATGTCCCCGAGTGANTGTGACTAAGTGGAGTGCCATCATATGTTGACATGGTTAACCTGTTATGGGTGTTACTAATTGGAATGACATTATATGTCGACATGGTTAACCTGTTGTGGGTGTGACTAGGTGAAGTGCCATCATATGTTGACATGGTTAACCTGTTGTGGGTGTGACTAAGTGGAGTGCTATCATATGTTGACATGGTTAACCTGTTGTGGGTGTGACTAATTGGAGTGAAATCATATGTCGACATGGTTAACCTGTTGTGGGTGTGACCAGGTGAAGTGCCATCATATGTGGACATGGTTAACCTGTTGTGGGTGCGACCAGGTGAAGCACCATCATATGTTGACATGGTTTACCTGTTGTGGGTGTGACCATGTGAATGCCATCATATGTTGTCATGGTTAACCTGTTGTGGGTGTGACCAGGTGAAGCTCCATCATATGTTGACATGGTTAACCTGTTGTGGTTGTGACTAAGGAAGCACCATCATATGTTGACATGGTTAACCTGTTGAGGGTGTGACTAGGTGACGTGCCATCATATGTTGACATGGTTTACCTGTTGTGGGTGTGACTAATTGGAGTGACATCATATGTTGACATGGTTAACCTGTTGTGGGTGTGACCATGTGAAGTGCCATCATATGTTGACATGGTTAACCTGTTGTGGTTGTGACTAGGTAAGGTGCCATCATATGTTGACATGGTTAACCTGTTGTGGGTGTGACTAAGTGAAGTGCCATCATATGTTGACATGGTTAACTTGTTGTGGGTGTGACTAAGTGAAGTGCCGTCATATGTTGACATAGTTAACCTGTAGTGGGTGTGACTAGGTGACGTGCCATCATATGTTGACATGGTTTACCTGTTGAGGGTTTGACTAATTGGAGTGACATCATATGTTGACATGGTTAACCTGTTGTGGGTGTGACTAAGTGAAGTGCCGTCATATGTTGACATAGTTAACCTGTAGTGGGTGTGACTAGGTGACGTGGCATCATATGTTGACATGGTTTACCAGTTGAGGGTTTGACTAATTGGAGTGACAGCATATGTTGACATGGTTAACCTGTTGTGGGTGTGACCATGTGCAGTCCAATCATATGTTGCCATGGTTAACCTGTTGTGGGTGTGACCCGGTGGAGCACCATCATATGTTGACATGGTTAACCTGTTGTGGGTGTGACTAAGGAAGCACCATCATATCTTGACATGGTTAACCTTATGTGGGTGTGACCAGGTGAAGCACCATCATATGTGGACATGGTTAACCTGTTGTGGGTGTTACCATGTGAAGTGCCGTAATATGTTGTCATTGTTGTCAATAATGAGTTATTGACCTTTGCTGTCATGATGATTATGTCTCAAGAAAACTCACCAATTGTTGATGTGCCTACAGCTGTTTTCAGGATACTTATTTCCAGGTCAAGGTCACATAATGATGTCAAGGTAGAGTCATATATTATGTATTCATAGCAGTTTTCAATGTGACATATTTTCAATATGCCTGTTCCAATGACAAGGTCTCGGATTAATGACTAATCCAAACTTGAGAAGAGGCCCAAGGGGCCTGAAGATGCTAACCTGTTTCAAGTGGGCTTTCTTTTCAAAGAAATCTTTGCACTCTACATGTATTTAAGTAAACTTCTGGCTAAATGGTCTTCAGATATCAAAGTTTAGTACTCAATTATGCCAACAAGGTAAATGATATGACTTTATCAGTCTCCAAGTTCAAAAGAAGAAGTTATCGGAGAGTTTTTATAGATTTAATGGTGCCTGTACATCATAGATATTGTTCTTTTCACAAACTCTGTTACATGTACTACTCACTGCTAGCAAGCTACTCAGGCTACTTATCATGACTTTAGGGCTTTTGGTTCTTTGGAAGAAACTGTTTGAGTGTAAAAACATATTTGACCCCGGTGACCTTCTAAGGTTATATATTTTCTCCCTGTTTGAACCACTCATTGCCAGCAAGCTACTGGCCATATATCATAACTTGGAACCTGGCATTGTGATTTTCAGAAAAAGCCATTTGAATGTTTTTACAATTTTAGACTCGGTGACCTTGAATAATGATCACGGTCTTTGATTTTCGCCAAATATCTTAGACTCTAAGCCCTTTGTTTAAACAATAAAGTGTCTTAACAATGTATTGTGAGGTGCCCCCAAGTGAAACAGTTAATAAACAGATTTTCTTTTCTTTTGCAAACTTTGTAGTACATTTACTACTGGTTGTACAACGCTACAGGTTGTCCCCGAGTGGTTTAGCTTATGGTAGCTGAGTAAAATATTATTTGTGTCGAGTAAATTTATTTTGGCAACTGTCAGATAATAGGTTTTGGCATAGAAATGTTGTTTTGACAATATCAGTGTCAACTTCCACCAAATCAGGAGATTCGTCTTTGCACGTTGTTGTTAAATTCTCAGTCTGTGTTTTTACAGGTGGACACTACAGACCGTTAACTTTACACTGAACACAAGCGGGGAGTTCTTCATCCGACTGCATGGACAAATTCTATCAGCACACACCTTCATCGCTCTTGACAAGATTAACCTGGAGGAGCTCAGTAGAAATGGTTAGAGTTTCATGCATTATGCTTGATCTTTTCTCACATCTTTACCGAATGAATTTTGATATTATAGTCTTTTCAATAAATTTTTGATAAAGGATTTTTTTTATATTTTCCCACTAATACTATTATATATTTCATTTCAAAATATTTAATTGTTTCAATTAACAATAGGATTGGGCCCAGGCATTGCCTATAAAAGCTCTTTCTATATAAAAAGACATACATTTCAAACATATACTGCATGTAAATTGAAGGTGTAATATATTCAGATCGGTAGATACAATGTAGGATAGGCTGAACCAATAAGTCAGTTTTATATATATGAACATAAAGGTTAGCAGTCTAATTGGAATACTAGATAGTTTAGCAGCAAAGATCTAGTGTTTGGTTAGGGCATATACCATGTATATTTCACAGGTATGACAGAGTACAGATATATTTCACAGGTATGACAGAGTACAGATATGTTTCACAGGTATGACAGAGTACAGATATGTTTCACAGGTATGACAGAGTACAGATATATTTCACAGGTATGACAGAGTACAGATAT
>NW_018403648.1:132226-150087 GCF_002113885.1 Mizuhopecten yessoensis | reverse complement strand
GCAAGCTAAGGACAGGAGACCTTAGCTAGCACCCACACCACAGCAAACTTAGGACAGGAGACCTGAGCTAGCACCCACACCATGGCAAGCTAAGGACAGGAGACCTGAGCTAGCACCCACACCACGGCAAGCTAAGGAAAGGAGACCTTAGCTAGCACCCACACCACAGCAAACTAAGGACAGGAGACCTTAGCTAGTACCCACACCACGGCAAGCTAAGGACAGGAGACCTTAGCTAGCACCCACACCACGGCAAGCTAAGGACAGGAGACTTTATCTGACCAAACACTACGGCAAACTAAGGAAAGGAGACCTTAGCTAGCACCCACACCACAGCAAACTAAGGACATGAGATCTTAGCTAGCACCCACACCACGGCAAGCTAAGGACAGGGGACCTTAGCTAGCACCCACACCACGGCAAGCTAAGGATAGGAGACCTTAGCTAGCACCCACACCACGGCAAACTAAGTACAGGAGACCTGAGCTAGCGCCCACTTCACGGCAAACTAAGGACAGGAGACCTGAGCTTGCACCCACACCACAGCAAACTAAGGACAGGAGACCTGAGCTAGCACCCACACCACGGCAAGCTAAGGAAAGGAGACCTTAGCTAGCACCCACGACACGGCAAACTAAGGACAGGAGACCTTAGCTAGGACCCACACCACGGCAAGCTAAGGACAGGAGACCTTAGCTAGCACCCACACAACGGCAAACTAAGGACAGGAGACCTTATCTGACCAAAAACTACGGCAAACTAAGGAAAGGAGACCTTAGCTAGCACCCACACCACGGCAAACTAAGGACAGGAGACCTTAGCTAGGACCAACACCATGGCAAGCTAAGGACAGGAGACCTTAGCTAGGACCCACACCACGGCAAGCTAAGGACAGGATACCTGAGCTATTACCCACACCACGGCAAACTAAGGACAGGAGACCTTGAGACCTTAGCTAGCACCCACACCACGGCAAACTAAGGACAGGAGACCTTAGCTAGGACCCACCCCACGGCAAGCTAAGGACAGGAGACCTTAGCTAGCCCCCCCACCACGGCAAGCTAAGGACAGGAGACCTTAGCTAGGACCAACACCATGGCAAGCTAAGGACAGGAGACCTTAGCTAGGACCCACGCCACGGCAAGCTAAGGACAGGAGACCTTAGCTAGGACCCACACCACGGCAAGATAAGGACAGGAGACCTTAGCTAGCACCCACACCGCGGCAAGCTAAGGACAGGAGACCTTATCTGACCAAACACTACGGCAAATTAAGAAAAGGAGACCTTAGCTAGCACCCACACCCTAGCAAGCTAAGGACAGGAGACCTTAGCTAGCACCCACACTACGGCAAGCTAAGGACAGGAGACCTTAGCTAGCACCAACACCACGGCAACCTAAGGACAGGAGACCTTAGCTAGCACCCACACCACAGCAAACTAAGGACAGGAGACCTGAGCTAGCACCCACACCACGGCAAGCTAAGGAAAGGAGACCTTAGCTAGCACCCACGACACGGCAAACTAAGGACAGGAGACCTTAGCTAGGACCCACACTACGGCAAGCTAAGGACAGGAGACCTTAGCTAGCATCAACACCACGGCAAGCTAAGGAAAGGAGACCTTAGCTAGCACCCACACCCTAGCAAGCTAAGGACAGGAGACCTTAGCTAGCACCCACACCATGGCAAACTAAGGACAGGAGACCTTAGCTAGCACCCACAACATGGCAAGCTAAGGACAGGAGACCTTAGCTAGGACCCACACCACGGCAAACTAAGGACAGGAGACCTGAGCTAGCACCCACACCACGGCAAGCTAAGGAAAGGAGACCTTAGCTAGCACCCACGACACGGCAAACTAAGGACAGGAGACCTTAGCTAGGACCCACACCACGACAAGCTAAGGACAGGAGACCTTAGCTAGCATCAACACCACGGCAAGCTAAGGAAAGGAGACCTTAGCTAGCACCCACACCCCAGCAAGCTAAGGACAGGAGACCTTAGCTAGCACCAACACCACGGCAACCTAAGGACAGGAGACCTTAGCTAGCACCCACACCACGGCAAACTAAGGACAGGCGACCTGAGCTAGCACCCACACCACGGCAAACTAAGGACAGGAGACCTTAGCTAGGACCCACAGCACAGCAAACTAAGGACAGGAGACCTTAGCTAGCACCCACAACATGGCAAGCTAAGGACAGGAGACCTTAGCTAGGACCCACAGCACGGCAAGCTAAGGACAGGAGACCTTAGCTAGGACCCACAGCACAGCAAACTAAGGACAGGAGACCTTAGCTAGCACCCACAACATGGCAAGCTAAGGACAGGAGACCTTAGCTAGGACCCACAGCACGGCAAGCTAAGGACAGGAGACCTTAGCTAGTACCCACACCACGGCAAACTAAGGACAGGAGACCTTGAGACCTTAGCTAGCACCCACACCACGGCAAACTAAGGACAGGCGACCTGAGCTAGCACCCACACCACGGCAAACTAAAGACAGGAGACCTGAGCTAGCACCCACACCACGGCAAGCTAAGGACAGGAGACCTTAGCTAGGACCAACACTACATCAGTAATGACGTTTCTCTTAACTCATCCAACAGGTTTACCATTAATATTGGATCTATGGTGACAGAATCATCAAATAGGTTTTTATGAAGTCAAGCCCTTATAAGCTCAGTTAATCATTCCTATAATCTGACGTCAACACATCTGCCTGGTAAAGTTGATATTGGATCTACAGTAACAGAATCATCCAACACGTTTGTTGTATGAAGTGTAGATGTATTTTTGAGCTCAGTATTAAATTTACTGTGCAACAATCCTAGGGTTATCTGTTATTTAAGTGCTCTTAAGGGAATCGGGAAATTTGCGTTCTTACATGTTACTGACTTCACATTTCCACCTTTTGATCCTGTTTAATTAGTGACACATTTGATTTTGCTTTGAAAGATTTGTGTGACCCAATTGAATCAGATTAAAGACCCATTATTTTCACATGCATAATTTCAAATTCAGCTATTTTTCCATTGCATCTTTGGTGAGAGTCTCAATTCATCTATATGAAAATCTGTTAGAATTTGATGTTATGCAGGCTAATTTGAGCACAATAAAATAGAATATTTTCAGTATAAACATATATAATGAAGTTAAAGGTTTTGTGTCAGTTGTACACACCTGAACAGGTTTCGGTAAAGAATAGACGACCTGCCAATCCTATAGACATTTTGACAGATATATGTTGAGTTTCCTCTGGCCCTGACACCAGACTTAGACTTTTTGACAGATAGATGTTGAGTTTCCTCTGGCCCTGACACCAGACTTAGATATTTTGACAGATAGATGTTGAGTTTCCTCTGGCCCTGAAACCAGACTTAGACATTTTGACAGATAGATGTCTGGTGTGGGGCTATATGAAAATGTGGAATTCTCTGACACTGTTTGGTATCGGGAGTTTTGAGGTGATGACAACAAAAATCTACTATGACACAACACATACCTCATATAAATTGATAAATGGATTATTTATTGATCCAAATCCGTTCTTATTATCACCAATACATGTAGCTGCTAAGTTCTGTCAGTAGAGTCCTCGACTTTCCGACCTGAGCGAACGCCATTTTGCAGGTGAAGGGAGTGACGAATCAACAAACCGTACTAATCCTGATCGAAAGCGGAATATGTTATTCTTGTTTAGAAGAGTTACGGACCGTGTCTTGTTGTTGATTAGTCACTCCCTGATACCAAAAGATGTTGGAGAATTCCATGTTTGTCATGGAGTAGTGTGCTCTGGCCCCACACCAAACATCTATCTGTCAAAATGTCTAAGTCTGGTGTCAGGGCCAGAGGTAGTCCGAATTATTCTGACGTTTTATCGACTTTTTTCATATCGGTCTGTTGTCGATTAACGTCAGAACTCCGGCCATCTAATATGCGGGAAATGTGCGTCAGAATAATTCGGACTGTAGGCCAGAGGAAACTCAACATCTATCTGTCAAAATGTCTAAGTCTGGTGTCAGGGCCAGAGGAAACGCAACATCTATCTGTCAAAATGTCTAAGTCAGGTGTCAGGGCCAGAGGAAACGCAACATCTATCTGTCAAAATGTCTAAGTCTGGTGTCAGGGCCAGAGGAAACGCAACATCTATCTGTCAAAATGTTGAAGTCAGGTGTCAGGGCCAGAGGAAACTCCGGTTACCAATTAACCAGCTGCATGATTGTATGTGGTAACTTATGTGGATGAGTCTACCGAGTTAGAGATTTTATTTTGTGTCGTCAGCATTAAAGGGGATGTTCAAGAGACTTCAAAGTAACTGCTGCATTCGTTGAAACATTTTGTTTCTACGGCCTTCATGCTGCAACCTCCTAGTCTTTCTTGACATATAACTTCCGTTTGTCGATTTTCTTCCTTGTGGCCATTTTAATCATGGATGATAACATACAAAACAATTAATTGACATAAAATATGTCAGTGAACATCTTGAAACTTTGACTTTACAAAACTAAAATAAAAAGAACAAAACTTCATGTGTACAGATCAAGTTATGAAAGTTTGAGCCAAAATTATTTATGGAGGTAAAATTTAGGCATTTCCAGTGCATTGTACATTTAAATGGGCCAAGTGAGCTTATGCCGTGGTGTGTCGTCCGTCAGGCGTCAATATTTTACTTTAAACAACTTCTTGTTAATAAGCAAGAAGCCTAGGGTGATGATATTTGGCCAGAAGCAAACCTGAAAGAAGGGCTACAGAGTTTGTTAAAATAAATGACCTTCACCTATTTTCAAGGTCACAGGGGTCAATTGTCTTAAAAAATCTTTAAACAACTTCCTCTGAATAACTAAGAGGCCTAGGATAATGCTATTTGGCCAGTAACATGCTAGGATGAAGGGCTACCTACTTGGTTCAAATAAATGACCTTGACAAATATTCAAGGTCACATAAGACAAATATGTTTAAAACTTTCAAACAACTTCTACTGAATAACCAAGAGGCCTAGGGTAATGCTATTTGGACAGTAGCATGCTTGGATGAAGGGCTACCAAATTTGTTCAAATAAATTGCCTTAACCTATTTTAAAGGTCACAGGGGTCAAATATGTTAAAAAAGATTTAAACAACTTCTTCTGAATACCCAACATGCCCAGGGTGATGATATTTGGCCAGTAACATGCTAGGATAAAGGGCTACCAAGTTTGTTCACACGATTGACCTTGACGTATATTCAAGGTCACAGGGGTCAAATATGTTAAAATCTTTAAACAACTTCTTCTGAATAACCAAAATGCCCAGGGAGATAATATTTGACCAGTAGCATGCTTTGGTAAAGGGCTACCAAATTTGTTCAAATGAATGGCCTTCACCCATATTCAAGGTCACAGGGGTCAATTGTCTAAAAAATCTTTAAACAACCAAGAATCTTGGGCTAATGATATTTGGCGAGTAGCATGCTGAGATGAAGGGCTACCAAGTTTATTCAAATGAATGACCTTCACCCATATTCAAGGTCACAGGTGTCAAATTTGTATTAGCATTTAAATGACCTATTTTCAATAAACTAAGGATAGGGTGGTGATATTTTGCAAGTTAAGATTAAGGGCAATAACATTTGTTCAACATGACTTTCAAGGTCACAGGGTGAAATGTCAGGTGAAGGGCCAGGTGAGCTTATGCCGTACTGCGGCTTTTTCTTTTGAACTGTAGGACCAAGGGTCATGATATTTAGACAGTAAGTACCTGGGATGTAGTGCTATACATTTTCCTCATTAAAATGACCTTGACCTATTTCAAGGTCACAGCGGTCAAATATGTGAAAAGTTTCAAACAACAATATCCTAAGAACCATTTGAACTAGAGTCATGATACTTAGGTATGTTATGTAGACCAGCAATGCAAATATTTTTCCTTAATTACAGTAATGAGGTCAAAGTTTAACTTTAACTGCTAGTTGGGGGTCAAATGTCAACTTTGGTTAAAAGTTTGAACAATTTTTTTCTCAAGTTCCATAAGGCACAGGGTCATTATATTTGGCCAGCAGGTACCTGGGATGTAGTGCTATACATTTTCCTCACTAAAATGACCTTGACCTACTGCAAGGTCACAGCAGTCAAATATGTGAAAAAATTCAAACAACAAAATCCTAAGAACCATGTAGACTAGAGTAATGATACCTGGGTATGTTATGTAAACCAGCAGCACGAATCTTTTTCTTCATTACAGTAATGAGGTCAAAGGTCAAATGAAATTGCTAGTCAAGGGTCAAATGTCAACATGGGTTAAAAGCTTTAGCAATCTTCTTCTCAAGTTCCATAGGGCCCAGGGTCATGACATTTGGCCAGTAGGTACCTGGGATGGAATGCTATTAAGTTTCCTCATTACAATGACCTTGACTTTCTTTCTAGGTCACAGGGGTCAAATATGTTAAAAACTTCAAACAGCAATATTCGAAGAACCATTTGGACTAGAGTCTTAATACTTGGGTATGTTATGTAGACCAGCAGTGTAAATATTTTCTGAATAACAGTCATGAGGTCAAAGGTCAACTTTAAGTGCTAGTCGTGGGCCAAATGTCAACATGGGTTAAAAGCTTTAACAATCTTCTTCTCAAGTTCCATATGGCCCAGGGTCATGATATTTGGCCAGTAGGTACCTGGGATGTAGTAGTATACAATTTTTCTCATTAAAATGACCTTGACTTATTTTCAAGGTCACAGCGGTCAAATATGTGAAACATTTCAAACAACAATATCCTAAGAACCATTTGAACCAGAGTCACGATACTTGGGTATGTTATGTAGACCAGCAATGCAAATATTTTTACTCAATCACAGTAATGAGGTCAAAGGTCAAATGAAATTGCTAGTCGGGGGTCAAATGTCAACATGGGTTAAAAGCTTTAACAATCTTCTTCTCAAGTTCCATAAGGCCCAGGGTCATGATATTTGGCCAGTAGGTACCTGGGATGTAGTGCTATAAAGTTTCCTGATTAAAAAGACCTAGACCTGCTTTGAAGGTAACAGGAGTCAAATATGTTAAAAATTTTCAAACAACAATATCCTAAGAACCATTTGGACTAAAATCATGATACTTCGGTATGTTATGTAGACCAGCTGTGTGAATTGTTTTCTTTATTACAGTAATGGTCAACTTTAAGTGCAAGTCGGGAATCAAAGGTTAATATGGGTTAAAAGCTTTAAAATCAAAATTTCAAGTTTCAAACAACAATATCTTCAGAACCATTTAAGAGATGTTAAAATGTCTTGTGTTCTAGTTACCAAATTTGGTCTTAAGTTACCTATATGTCAGTTGCATGTAACAAAAGAAACATGTGAGCGATACAGGTCTTCTGGGCCTATTCTTTAAATCATTTGACAGGTTCTTTTAAATAATTTTAATAATGAATACTGATATTTTGCCTGTAAATTTATTTTAGATCACTTTTAAGGTTACAAGTGTGAGATTTGTACCAGGTGAGCTATGCAGGCCCATTGGGCCTCTTGTTATTCAAGAGTTACTTTGTCAAGAGTTTGATTGTCTTTGTAATAAAAGTATTGATATCCAGTTTAATTGACTTTGTAGAGATATGTTTATCTTTCTGGTATCCTCAGCTCTTTCACACTAGTACTTCTCTAATATTAATTTAAAATGGTGCTGCTCCTTTACCTAAATGATAATAAAATATGTCAGAAGCCATTTGTCCTGGCTATAACAGCATTCCTGAACAGTACTATCATAAGAGGTAGGACTGGGTGACACCATGACATAAGTGAGACAGACTTTTTATTTATGAGGAAGGAAGGAATGGCTTATGATTGGCGTGCGAATGTGGTGGCTTTGTGTCAAATCAGCATGAAGAGGAGAAGATATCATCCTCTTGAGGATTTCAGACAACTCATTAGAAATCTCCACTGCATAGTCTCGTAGGAATTCCTATACTTTTTGGTCAGCGCTCAATACTGCAGGGATATTGTTTGAAGAAGTCAGCACTAAATCAACAGATCTGACAAAGTTTGTTAAGCACAGCTGAAACAGTGCTTCCCGCACAGTTCTCAGGTTACGGAGGAAGTGTCACATTGCACAGCGAGTGTTGACCTTGGGGGACGCTGTAAGAGGAATAGGTCGCCCTATTATACCTCTGTCCATTCTGCTCATTCATGTAAAAATTGAGCCAGTGTTCACAGTGGACAAGAAAAGATGTTGCAATTATTCTGATCATCAATTCGGCAGCATGATTTGGTTAGCCTCATGGTGATCCTTTTAGCGGTGATGTTGGCTGTTCCGGAAATTATTCACAAGATCGGTTGGATGACATGTCAAACAAAGCATGCACTGGATGACAAGTCCCACAGGTTACGATTTCAATTTATTTCTGGTCCGGTTAACAGTGAAACACCATGGTTACATCTATCTGAGACAGATTCGTATGGAGGGATCTTTATCTGGCATTTCTGTGTGATTCCTGAAATGATTGCAGATAATTTGTGACTTCGAAAGTTTCTGGAAAAGAATGCACATATCTGATCTTTTAATGATCTTTTGTGTAAAGATAAAAGGTTAAAGATAAAGATAAGAAAAGCTGTTTTTATTGTAATTGGTGAACTCACAACCAAATAAGACGGACATTTTAACTACAGGTGTATTGTTTCTGACAGATGACTGATGGTGTTATAACAGCTTCAAAGATTTAGTAGCCCAAGTTTGGATCACTAGAGATGTCACTTAGCTATTTATTCAAGTTCACACAAAAACTTGGTACATTTAACATGAGTAATGTTTATTAGTTTTGGATGTATGACTGCATGATTGCGAAACTTAAAATACCTAAATCATCAGAAAAGAGATATTAGTACATTTTTGAAGTTCGAACTAAAAATCACATACATTATCTGTATTAGAACTGATTAAAGAATTGACGATTATATGGTTTTGACCATGAATTTATAAACTGAATTATGTCAAATGTATTTATTCCAGTAAGCATCTTATTTCAGTAGTAATCATTCACTTAAGCATTCTGAAGAAATTCAGGTATGCAAGGTTTATTTTTGTGCTAATTTATAATTATCGGGTTCATGTTTACACGTCAGAACTTATATTCGTGCTGACTAGTTGATATTGATTAATTCATAGGAGTCTGATTTTAAGTCTATAAAAGGAAACAAAATATGTTACAACAGAAAAAAAGTCTACTTATTATCTGCATGAAGTAACAGGAAAAAGAGAAAGGCAATGCCAGCCCAGGATTGAAACCTTAGGGACCCTCTGAACTCTAGAAGGATGCTCAAATCAATTGTGCTATTCCTTGTCGCCAGCAATCGACCCAATCCAGTTTCGCTACATAATGAACCTATCGTACTAACAGATGGCAAAAATGTTCAAATATTTAAATTTCGCAATTGTTCTGATGTGCAAATATTTCTAAATATGTCACTAGTACTAAATTTTGATTGTGTATATAAATATATGTTCATAATAATTTTGTTCTTTAATAGAAAATAATAAAATACTATCAGAATGTAAAAAGGTTTTGATTTTAAAAATACTGCCATACAAACCACGATTATGATGAATATTTATAACTAAAATATTAAATGAAGTTGGTATAGCATGTAAATGAGTGTTACTCCACATTATCTGCTAAGTGATTACAACACCCCGGGGACAAAGGTATCGATAGTCTCACCCCTTACACGCTTCTGTGTGATCTATTACAGCTCAGTGTAACGTTAATGGATTGTCCATAGGAATGACATTGTCATGAACTGTTTACAGTTTTGTGAAAGGAAGGCAAGTATTCATAGATATCTGTTCACTGATACCTCCATCCTATAGCTATTGGGATTACAGTAATATAAAAAGACAGATATATAACACTGTTAAGTAATCACTACATGGATTTTGATGGTTCAATACAATAATTTACATTGTCTTTGATGATTTGTTTCAGAACTTTACATTTTGTGATCAATGTTGACAAAGCTATTTATATTAATAGATCACCACTTAGAAAGTCCTACATAGTCCACCGTTGTATAAACAGGAAACTGTTAATAGCAATATTCTGTAGAATCACCTAGGTCTTGATACTAGTAATATTGATCTGACCTGAATGTCATCATTTGTTATTGAATTATAAAGTGATGTTTTAGTTCCTGGTAACTAAAATTAATGTTAAATAGTTTCATTGAAAGGGTTACAGCTAATAATTCATCTGATAGTTGTAGAGTATAAGGATGAATTATAAGATGTCTAGCTAAGGGGGTATATAAGTTGTCCAAGGATTATATAATTTGTCCAAGGATTATATAAGTTGTCTAGCTAGACGATTATATAAGTTGTCTAGCTGAAGGGTTATATAAGTTGTCTAACTAAGGGAGTATATAAGTTGTCTAGCTGAAGGGAGTATATAAGTTGTCTAGCTAAGGGAGTATATAAGTTGTCTAGCTAAGGCGGTATATAAGTTGTCTAGCTAAGGTGGTATATAAGTTGTCTAGCTAAGGGGGTATATAAGTTGTCTAGCTAAGGGAGTATATAAGTTGTCTAGCTAAGGGAGTATATAAGTTGTCTAGCTAAGGCGGTATATAAGTTGTCTAGCTAAGGTGGTATATAAGTTGTCTAGCTAAGGCGGTATATAAGTTGTCTAGCTAAGGGAGTATATAAGTTGTCTAGCTAAGGCGGTATATAAGTTGTCTAGCTAAGGTGGTATATAAGTTGTCTAGCTAAGGGAGTATATAAGTTGTCTAGCTAAGGGAGTATATAAGTTGTCTAGCTAAGGCGGTATATAAGTTGTCTAGCTAAGGGAGTATATAAGTTGTCTAGCTAAGGCGGTATATAAGTTGTCTAGCTAATTATAAGTTGTCTAGCTAGACAATTATATAAGATGTCTAGCTAAGGGAGTATATAAGATGTCTAGCTAAGGGAGTATATAATTAAGTTGTCCAAGGATTATATAAGTTGTCCAAGGATTATATAGGTTGTCTAGCTAGACAATTATATAAGATGTCTAGCTAAGGGAGTATTTTAGATGTCTAGCTATAAGGGAGTATATAATTAAGTTGTCCAATAATTATTTAAGTTGTCCAAGGGAGTATATAGGTTGTCCAATGATTATATAAGTTGTCTATCTGAAGGGTTATATATCATCTACAATGTCACAGATCCTTACAATCAGCCAGTTCAGCTGATCTACAATGTCACAGACCCTTACAAGGAGCAATTCCAGCTGATTTACAATGTCACAGACCCTTACAATCAGCCCGTTCAGCTGGTCTACAATGTCACAGACCCTTACAATCAGCCCGTTCAGCTGATCTACAATGACAGACCCTTACAATCAGCTAGTCCAGCTGATTTACAATGTCACAGACCCTTACAATCAGCCCGTTCAGCTGGTCTACAATGTCACAGACCCTTACAATCAGCCCGTTCAGCTGATCTACAATGTCACAGACCCTTCCAATCAGCCAGTCCAGCTGATCTACAATGTCACAGACCCTAACAAGGAGCCAGTCCAGCTGATCTACAATGTCACAGATCATTACAAGGAGCCAGCCCAACCCTTACAATCAGCCAGTCCAGCTGATCTACAATGTCACAGGCCCTTACAATCAGAAAGTCCAGCTGGTCTACAATGTCACCGACCCTTACAAGGAGCCAGTCCAGCTGATCTACAATGGCACAGACCCTTACGATCAGCCAGTCCAGCTGATCTACAATGTCACAGGCCCTTACAATCAGAAAGTCCAGCTGGTCTACAATGTCACCGACCCTTACAAGGAGCCAGTCCAGCTGATCTACAATGGCACAGCCCCTTACAATCAGCCAGTTCAACTGATCTACAATGTCACAGACCCTTACAATCAGCCCGTTCAGCTGGTCTACAATGTCACAGACCCTTACAATCAGCCCGTTCAGCTGGTCTACAATGTCACAGACCCTTACAATCAGCCCGTTCAGCTGGTCTACAATGTCACAGACCCTTACAATCAGCCCGTTCAGCTGATCTACAATGTCACAGCCCCTTACAAGGAGCAATTCCAGCTGATCTACAATGGCACAGACCCTTACGATCAGCCAGTCCAGCTGATCTACAATGTCACAGATCATTACAAGGAGCCAGTCCAGCTGATCTACAATGGCACAGCCCCTTACAATCAGCCAGTTCAACTGATCTACAATGTCACAGACCCTTACAATCAGCCCGTTCAGCTGATCTTCAATGTCACAGACCCTTACAATCAGCCAGTCCACAATGTCACAGATCCTTACAATCAGCCAGTTCAGCTGATCGACAATGTCACAGACCCTTACAAGGAGCCAGTTCAGCTGATCTACAATGTCACAGAACCTTACAAGGAGCCAGTCCAGCTGATCTACAATGGCACAGACCATTACAATCAACCAGTTGAGCTGATCTACAATGTCACAGACCCTTACAAGAAGCTAGTCCAGGTGATCTACAAGGTCACAGACCCTTACAATCAGCTAGTCCAGCTGATTTACAATGTCACAGACCCTTACAATCAGCCCGTTCAGCTGGTCTACAATGTCACAGACCCTTACAATCAGCCAGTTAAGCTGATCTACAATGTCACAGACCCTTACAATCAGAAAGTCCAGCTGATTTACAATGTCACAGACCCTTACAATCAGCCCGTTCAGCTGATCTACAATGACAGACCCTTACAATCAGCTAGTCCAGCTGATCTACAATGTCAGATCCTTACAATCAGCCAGTCCAGCTGATCTACACTGTCACAGATCATTACAAGGAGCCAGTCCAGCTGATCTACAATGGCACAGCCCCTTACAATCAGCCAGTTCAACTGATCTACAATGTCACAGACCCTTACAATCAGCCCGTTCAGCTGATCTACAATGTCACAGCCCCTTACAATCAGCCAGTTCAGCTGATACCCTTACAAGGAGCAATTCCAGCTGATCTACAATGGCACAGACCCTTACAATCAGCCAGTTCAACTGATCTACAATGTCACAGACCCTTACAAGGAGCAATACCAGCTGATCTACAATGTCACAGACCCTTACATTCAGCCAGTCCTGCTGATCTACAATGTCACAGACCCTTACAATCTACAATGTCACAGACCCTTACAAGGAGCAATTCCAGCTGATTTACAATGTCACAGACCCTTACAATCAGCCCGGTCAGCTGATCTACAATGTCACAGACCCTTACAAGAAGCTAGTCCAGCTGATCTACAATGGCACAGACCCTTACGATCAGCCAGTCCAGCTGATCTACAATGTCACAGATCATTACAAGGAGCCAACCCAGCTGATCTACAATGTCACAGACCCTTACAAGGAGCAATTCCAGCTGATCTACAATGTCACAGACCCTTACAATCAGCCCGTTCAGCTGATCTACAATGTCACAGACCCTTACAATCAGCCAATCCAGCTGATCTACAATGTCACAGATCGTTACAATCAGCCAATCCAGCTGATCTACAATGTCACACAGACCCTTACAAGAAGCTAGTCCAGCTGATCTACAATGTCACAGATCCTTACAATCAGCCAATCCAGCTGATCTACAATGTCACAGATCCTTACAAGGAGCCAGTCCAGCTGATCTACAATGTCACAGACCCTTACAATCAGCTAGTCCAGCTGATTTACAATGTCCAAGACCCTTACAATCAGCTATTTCAACTGATCTACAATGTCACAGACCCTTACAATCAGCCAGTCCAGCTGATCTACAATGTCACAGACCCTTACAAGGAGCCAGTCCAGCTGATCTACAATGTCACAGACCCTTACAAGGAGCCAGTCCCGCTGATCTACAATGTCACGGACCCTTACAATCAGCTAGTCCAGCTGATTTACAATGTCACAGACCCTTACAATCAGCTAGTCCAGCTGATTTACAATGTCACAGACCCTTACAATCAGCTATTTCAGCTGATCTACAATGTCACAGACCCTTACAATCAGCCAGTCCAGCTGATCTACAATGTCACAGACCCTTACAATCAGCCAGTCCAGCTGATCTACAATGTCACAGACCCTTACAATCAGCCAGTCCAGCTGATCTACAATGTCACAGACCCTTACAATCAGCCAGTCCAGCTGATCTACAATGTCACAGACCCTTACAATCAGCCAGTCCAGCTGATCTACAATGTCACAGACCCTTACAATCAGCCAGTCCAGCTGATCTACAATGTCACAGACCCTTACAATCAGCCAGTCCAGCTGATCTACAATGTCACAGACCCTTACAATCAGCCAGTCCAGCTGATCTACAATGTCACAGACCCTTACAATCAGCCAGTCCAGCTGATCTACAATGTCACAGACCCTTACAATCAGCCAGTCCAGCTGATCTACAATGTCACAGACCCTTACAATCAGCCAGTCCAGCTGATCTACAATGTCACAGACCCTTACAATCAGCCAGTCCAGCTGATCTACAATGTCACAGACCCTTACAATCAGCCAGTCCAGCTGATCTACAATGTCACAGACCCTTACAATCAGCCAGTCCAGCTGATCTACAATGTCACAGACCCTTACAATCAGCCAGTCCAGCTGATCTACAATGTCACAGACCCTTACAATCAGCCAGTCCAGCTGATCTACAATGTCACAGACCCTTACAATCAGCCAGTCCAGCTGATCTACAATGTCACAGACCCTTACAATCAGCCAGTCCAGCTGATCTACAATGTCACAGACCCTTACAATCAGCCAGTCCAGCTGATCTACAATGTCACAGACCCTTACAATCAGCCAGTCCAGCTGATCTACAATGT
Source organism: Mizuhopecten yessoensis (assembly GCF_002113885.1). Lineage (NCBI taxonomy): Eukaryota > Metazoa > Mollusca > Bivalvia > Pectinida > Pectinidae > Mizuhopecten > Mizuhopecten yessoensis. Next base: position 135,302 of record NW_018403648.1, on the reverse strand, counting down.
CACAGACCCTTACAATCAGCCAGTCCAGCTGATCTACAATGTCACAGACCCTTACAATCAGCCAGTCCAGCTGATCTACAATGTCACAGACCCTTACAATCAGCCAGTCCAGCTGATCTACAATGTCACAGACCCTTACAATCAGCCAGTCCAGCTGATCTACAATGTCACAGACCCTTACAATCAGCCAGTCCAGCTGATCTACAATGTCACAGACCCTTACAATCAGCCAGTCCAGCTGATCTACAATGTCACAGACCCTTACAATCAGCCAGTCCAGCTGATCTACAATGTCACAGACCCTTACAATCAGCCAGTCCAGCTGATCTACAATGTCACAGACCCTTACAATCAGCTAGTCCAGCTGATCTACAATGTCACAGACCCTTACAATCAGCCAGTCCAGCTGATCTTCAATGTCACAGACCCTTACAATCAGCTAGTCCAGCTGATCTACAATGTCACAGACCCTTACAATCAGCTAGTTCAGCTGATCTACAATGTCACAGACCCTTACAATCAGCCAGTCCAGCTGATCTAAAATGTCACATCTGTTAAAATTGGATTGATTTCGTTTCCCAGCGATCACACCTACTATGATCCTCCTACTAAGACCACATTTAGCTAGGCACATAGATTGAAGATTGTAAATGTTTTACTTTATTAATGTGATACCATCTTATCGACAACAGGGACATCAAACATTCCTGAATATGACAGAGACCACCCTGTTGACAGAGACCAACCTGTGACAGAGACCACCCTGTGACAGAGACCACCCTGTTGACAGAGACCACCTGTTGACAGAGACCACCTGTTGACAGAGATCACCTGTTGACAGAGACCACCCTGTGACAGAGACCACCTGTTGACAGAGACCACCCTGTTGACAGAGACCACCTGTTGACAGAGACCACCTGTTGACAGAGACCAACTGTTGACAGAGACCACCATGTGACAGAGACAACCTGTTGACAGAGACCACATGTTGACATAGACCACCCTGTGACAGAGACCAACCTGTGACAGAGACCCCCTGTTGACAGAGACCACCTGTTGACAGAGACCACCCTGTGACAGAGACCACCTGTTGACAGAGACCACCTGTTGACAGAAACTAGCTGTTGACAGAGACCACCATGTGACAGAGACAACCTGTTGACAGAGACCACATGTTGACATAGACCACCCTGTGACAGAGATCACCTGTTGACAGAGACCACCTGTTGACAGAGACCACCCTGTGATAGAGGCAACCTGTTGACAGAGACCACCTGTTGGCAGAGACCACCCTGTGACAGAGACCACCCTGTTGACAGAGACCACCCTGTGACAGAGACCACCCTGTGACAGAGATCACCTGTTGACAGAGACCACCCTGTGACAGAGACCACATGTTGACAGAGACCACCTGTTGACATAGACCACCCTGTGACAGAGATCACCTGTTGACAGAGACCACCCTGTGAAAGAGACCACCCTGTGACAGAGACCACCCTGTGACAGAGACCACCTGTGACAGAGACCACCAGTTGACAGAGACCACCCTGTGATAGAGGCCACCTGTTGACAGAGACCACCCTGTGACAGAGACCACCAGTTGACAGAGACCACCCTGTGATAGAGGCCACCTGTTGGCAGAGACCACCCTGTGACAGAGACCACCCTGTTGACAGAGACCACCCTGTGATAGAGACCACCTGTTGACAGAGACCACCCTATGACAGAGACCCCCTGTTGACTGAGACCACCCTGTGACAGAGATCACCTGTTGACAGAGACCACCTGTTGATAGAGACCACCCTGTGACAGAGACCACCCTGTGAAAGAGACCACCCTGTGACAGAGACCACCCTGTGACAGAGAACAGCCTGTGACAGAGACCACCTGTTGACATAGTCCACCTGTTGACAATGACCACCTGTTGACAGAGACCACCTGTTGACAGAGACCACCCTGTGACAGAGACCACCTGTCTAAACTCTAGATTAGGTCATTCAGTTGTTATACATTGGTGATATTTACCACTCCAGGTAAATTTGCCAAAATATTACTAATACCGTGATGAATTACCTTTCTGCCAGCAACTCATTGAATTCTTTTCACTTTTTAAAACCAGTATCTTTCATACTGTGGCAGATATAAAAGTGATACCTGTCACAGTGTGAAGATTTATATTTTACTATTGATCATTCAAAACGATACTTTCTATTCACTGCATTAAAGCCACAGATTTTCTGTTTAGATACAAATGAAGAGAAGATAAAACGGGTGGCAATGACACATCTTTGCTAGATACACTAAAGTACCTAATTAACAACGCTACATTTATTAATAGCAGTTTCATACGCAATCTTTATCAGGCAATAGCAGAAATAATTAGTACCAAACTAATAATGGTGCACCATGCACCACATCATTAGTACCAAACTAATAATGGTGCACCATGTAACACATCATTAGTACCAAACTAATAATGGTGCACCATGCAACACGTCATTAGTACCAAACTAATAATGGTGCACCATGTAACACATCATTAGTACCAAACTTATATTGGTGCACCATGCATGTAACACATCATTAGTACCAAACTAATAATGGTGCACCATGTAACACATCATTAGTACCAAGCTTATATTGGTGCACCATGTAACACATCATTAGTACCAAACTAATAATGGTGCACCATGTAACACATTATTAGTACCAAACTTATAATGGTGCACCATGTTACACATCATTAGTACCAAACTTATAATGGTGCACCATGTAACACATTATTAGTACCAAACTTATAAGGATGCACCATGTAACACATCATTAGTACCAAACTAATAATGGTGCACCACGCAACACATCATTAGTACCAAACTAATAATGGTGCACCATGCAATACATCATTAGTACCAAACTAATAATGGTGCACCATGTAAAACATCATTAGCACCAAACTAATAATGGTGCACCATGCAACACATCATTAGTACCAAACTAATAATTGTGCACCATGTAACACATCATTAGTACCAAACTTATAATGGTGCACCATGTAACACATCATTAGTACCAAACT
>NW_018403648.1:125699-131225 GCF_002113885.1 Mizuhopecten yessoensis | reverse complement strand
GTGTGTGAGATGTTTCCTTCATGAGTTACTTCCCCTTAGCCTTGTGTTATTATGAATTATTTTGTGTTATTTTTTTCATTTGCAACATGTCTAAAATATTATGTCTCCTTGTTTATTCAACTTTGGCCATTTGACGGAGAGAATTTATATAGGCTTTGCCTGTTATTCAATCCAATTGATTATGACATCTTGTCAATAAAATTTGATGAAATGAATGAAAATGAATGAATAGTGAAATGGAATCAGAAGTATGGAAAACAAGAAATATCAGTTAAAAAGGTTTAAAAGCAGAGTGCATGTGGCTATAAGTCTATAAAACTATGACATATATAATTAAGATAAATAAAAAAAAAATATGATTTCAACAGAAAGATTGAACGCATTTGATAATTGAGGTGAAGGAAAATCATGCTCCGAGGGAGGTACACGTAACATACTGTTTGTGTAATTATGCAGTTTTGGTAAATTCACATGCAATATTGCAAGTGAAATATTGTATAAATACATCAAATCATTGTTATAACCACCCACAAACGAAGTTGGTGGGAAGGGGTAGATATGACTCCCCCTGTCAGTGTTAAATAATATATTATATATTGTGTCTCTCCTACAGGTGACGTACAGTGGGAGGCGTGTGACCTGTCAGAGTTTGACTGTGGTGCAGGGGTGTGTATTCCTGCCTACAAACAGTGTAACTTAGTGGTAGACTGTCCAGATGGTGCGGAACATTCGGACGAGGACAAAGATTTTTGTGGTTTGTATATCTACAAAATATTACAGGTTCAAGGGGAGTAACTCCTGCCAAGAAACATGCTCTGGAATCTGACTTTAGTTTCCATGTCATTATTAAATATATTTATTTAGAATCCTTTGTATCCTGTAGATATATATGATTGCCTATTTAAAGTTAAAGTGGAGCTAGTCTACATGCAGAACCATATATAATCTTTCAATCATTTACCCTGGTAGTTTTAAATTATTTTCAAAAATTAAAGTGAAATTTGGAAAATCAGACAAATAAAGTGTTACCAATTTATTAAAACTCTGTTGAGGTGTTATTTTTTCTGTGTCTGCAGGAAGAATGGATACTTAGGGCCAAAGTCATGTAATGTAACAGTCATGACAATTAAGGCTACAATTCCCTGAAAACTTTACACCCGGAGTACAAGTTTGGAAGAGATATGTTAATTTAGGAATCAGTGTATTAATATTAAATGATATTTGAATCATACCGTAATAGATATATTTTTATTTTGTATTTTTATTCAACATTTTTGTCACTTACAACAGGAAGGTAATATACAATCTAAAAGAGATTCTGGCTTAAATTTTCCTAAACAATTAATGTATAGCTACTTAAGCAGTCAGTTCTACGTCCCATTAGGCAATATAGCTATGTTAGATTTCGGTCTAACTTAACTAGGCTCTAGAAAAACCAACCACTTGATTACATGCATAAGTTCGAGATATTACTCGCAATCCACTGAATTACATTTACTACAAGCGTCATGATAATACTTATCAAAGTACAGACTGTACGTGTGTTATCAACATCAGGAAAGACTGTCTGTTCCACATCTATAAATGAAAACCCTGGTTTTTAAGTATTGATGTGATTGTCACTCATAATCTCTAGCTCTCTAGCATAATCGCCGTATGCTGTAGTAACTGTTAGCTCTGAGCTGATCGCTGAATATACTGTTAGCTCTAAGCTGATCACTGTAGTTACTGTTAGCACTGAGCTGATCGCTGTAGCTACTGTTAGCTCTGAGCTGATCGCTGTAGTTACTGTTAGCTCTGAGCTGATCGCTGTAGTTACTGTTAGCACTGAGCTGATCGCTGTATTTACTGCTAGCTCTGAGCTGATCGCTATATTTACTGATAGCTCTGAGCTGACGTTATATTTACTGCTAGCTCTGAGCTGATCGCTATATTTACTGATAGCTCTGAGCTGATCGCTGTAGTAACTGCTAGCTCTGAGCTGATGCTGTAGATACTGTTAGCTCTAAGCTGATCGCTGTAGTTATGTTAGCTTTGAGCTGATCGCTGTATTTACTGCTAGCTCTGAGCTGATCACTATATTTACTGATAGCTCTGAGCTGATCGCTATATTTACTGATAGCTCTAAGCTTAACGCTGTAGTTACTGTTAGCTCTGAGCTGATCGCTGTATTTACTGTTAAGTGATCTTGTGGCCTTTAGCATGTCTTTAAATTTGGACTAAACCTCATTGAGTTATGCCTCTTTTCATTTGACTTCTGTTCAGAATATTATGTCAAAGGCATGTAATACATCTTTGGATGGCAGAGTGTCAATTAGAAAAAGTAGGTCACTGTGACATGTGGACTTATAGACTTTCAATATAAACTCTGAAAAAAATTATCCAGGCATATCTTTATTCTGTATACTTTTTCACCTAGAGAAACCAGATTTGGTTTGCAAATATTTTGTTGGGATGGCAAAGTACAAAAAGTATGTCACAATGACCTTCAAAATATATACCGGACATTACATTCTGAACCTAATTGATATGACTTTGACTCTATACACAAACCAATATGGGTTGCTGTCTAGGTGATACCAAACATCAGTTTGTCAACATTCTATTTAAAAGTACCATTGTTGAAATTTGTTTCAGATATTTAGATCTTTTACAATGTGCTTCTAAATAAAAACGAATTTGGCATTCTTATATAATACGATTCTCGTATAGTACATTCATTTTTCCGGTACATGTGAGCCTTGCACTCGCAATTAGTTGGCAGAGACTCTCTGTGTACAGTAATTTCACCTACATACCAGAACAGTATCATGGGCGTATGCTACTTTGAGGTGTGCTCTGGTTAAGAAATATATAATGGAAACTAATTATGTGTTGACAGGGATTAAAATGAAGATTAGAGGCTAAAATCAAATTTGAAAATTTGTGAATTATAAGGAAAAGAATCAAGTCATTAGGAAATGAATAGCATTGTCAAATCAAATCTGTAGGGGATAAATTGACTGGGAAAGAATTTATATGAAAATGTTGTATTTATGTGAGCTGTTTTTTTATGAAATATAAAAGCATTTGATCGTAGCACAATTTAAAAATTAGAAAACGATGTACTTTGCAGATTAAGCATTACATAACACTATGGAGGGTCATTATGGGCACAATTCCAAATGCTAAGCTTTAATATCTTATTTACTATATTTTATGTGCTGTTTTGTATATCTGATTCTAGCCTACTTAATGCATCAGGTATTTAGATAATCCCATCACATGTTACACTTCTGAAACCTGTTTTGTACTCTTTCTTTTGTTGGGTTTCTGGAGGTCACGCCCTCAGGTTTAACCCTTTCACCACTGTGGACCATAATCGACTCATCCAGAAAAATGTATGGTAGAGTCTACTAAAGTTGCATGGGGGTGAAAGGTTTAAGATGGTTTTTGGAAGAAGTTGCGGCGGATCTGAAGCGGGACTTCTGCCTAAGGGCTAAATTAAAGCGAGGACTTCTGCCTGAGGGCTAGATTAAAGTGAGGTGCATTTCATGCAATGCCAACAAGTGATTAAACATTTGAAATGTAGACTTTTTACTTTTTCAAGTAGAAAATTACTGGCCGTGTTACATACTATGGCTTTGTCATCCACTTAACATTTGTACTTCTGATTCAAGTTTTATAAAGTATGAGCACACCCCTAGTTTGACGTACATCTCAACCTTTCAAATAGATGAAGATATTGTTCATATCTTGTACAATATATTCAATAAAAGCATGTCAAGTACACTAAGGATTATAACCAACAAATTTAACAACAGCTTTGGGTCACCAATCTTAACTCTGATGTCAAGCAATTTGGTTCACTGACACTATGGCTTTTCTTGTACATCAGCAGTTTTTGTTTCAATGATTTAAAAAGCCCCAAGGTATTGCAACATTTAAAGTTTTTAGCTCGCGAAGTGAGCTTATGCCATGACACAGCGTCCATCATCCGACTGTTATCAGTTGTCCATCAACTTTTAAAACCATACTAGCTCTTTATGGCTCTGTGGATTTTGACCAAATTTAAACTTAGGGTGCACATAGGGTGCCCCTTGGGGCAGAGGGGAAGGGCAGAATAAGAGAAATGAAGTTCAATCTTTTCTGGTGCATCCTTGGGGGACAGGAATTTTATTTTGTGTTAAAAGAGGGTGTGGCCCCCTCGGGGCAGATGGGCGTGACCAATAAGGGAATTAGAAGGGTTTTTTAATTCTTTCTTCTTCAGTACAAAATTCGGCATTTAAACCTATTTTGGAGGCAAATAAAATTGTCAACTTAAACATTTTACTCTGTTTTTGTTCAATTGAATGACCTTATGTTCAAAGTCACAGGGGTCAAATATGTTTAAAACCTTTAAAACAACTTCTTCTGATTAACAAAGAGGCCTAGGGTGATGATATTTGGCCAGTAACATGCTGCGATAAAGGGCTACCAAGTTTGTTCAAATGTATAACCTTGACTTATATTCAAGGTCACAGGGGTCAAAATCTTTTTAAAGACTTCTTCTGAATAACCAAGTAGCATAAGGTGATGATCTTTGGCCAGTATCATGCTGGGATTAAGGGCTACCAAGTTAATTCAAGGTCACAGGGGTCAAATATGTTGAAAACTTTAAATGACTTCTTTATAAACCAAATGACCAGGGTGATGATATTTGGCCAGTAACATGCTGGGATAAAGGGTTACCAAGCTTGTTCAAATGAATGACCTTCATCTATTTGTAAGGTCACAGGGGATATCTATGATGAAACTTCTGAAGAATCTAAAAGTCCAGGTAAATGATATTTGGCCAGACGCATGGTGGTATGAAAGGCTATAAAATCTGTTCAACTCAATGCTCTTGTTTGACTTTCAAGGTCACATGTGTCACATGTTTAAATCTTTTTATAGATTATTTTTGTATTTTGCCTGTAGCTGTATTTAAGTCCACTTTAAAGATTACAAATGTAAGATAAATAACAGGTGAGCAATTCAGGCCATTTTGGCCTCTTGTTTTCAATTTAATTTAGATTTGGCAAGTGGTGGCCTTTTTTAGTTTTGAAAAGGTCTGTTCAGGATGGTGATCAATTTCTGATCTACATTAAAGTTACTGTGTCAGTGGTGTATTACAAAAAAGACACTATTCCGAAAAAAAACTTCAACCTTGAAGAACTCATGATCTAATTAATTATAGTGATACTGTATTTGTTATCTGAACAGGATCACTGCCAGAGGAATTGATGTGTTCATTTGAAAATACTATGTGTGGATGGCACAATACTAAAAACCGTAAATGTGGAAGGCCCAATGTTGGGAACAGCACAAGATTGGCCTGGATACACCATAAGGGTAAGTCATTAGGTAAAACAGGTGTGTGTGTGTGTATGTCCAGTTCCGGTGAGACAGATGTGTGTCTCTATCCAGTTCCGGTGAGACAGATGTATGTCTCTATCCAGTTCTGGTGAGACAGATGTGTGTCTCTATCCAGTTCCGGTGAGACAGATGTGTGTCTCTATCCAGTTC
>NW_018403648.1:116375-122611 GCF_002113885.1 Mizuhopecten yessoensis | reverse complement strand
AGGTGTGTGTCTCTATCCAGTTCCGATGTGACAGATGTGTGTCTCTATCCAGTTCCGATGTGACAGATGTGTGTCTCTATCTAACTGGATAGAGACAGATGTATGTCTCTATCCAGTTCTGGTGAGACAGGTGTGTGTCTCTATCCAGTTCCAGTGAGACAGGTGTGTGTCTCTATCCAATTCTGGTGAGAGAGGTGTGTGTCTCTGTCCAGTTCCGATGTGACAGATGTGTGTCTCTATCCAGTTCCGATGTGACAGATGTGTGTCTCTATCCAGTTTCGGTGAGACAGATGTATGTCTCTATCCAGTTCCGGTGAGACAGGTGTGTGTCTCTATTCAGTACCAGTGATACATGTGTGTGTCACCTTCCAGTACCTGTGAGACAGGAATGTTGGTTTGTCCAGTACTTCCGTGAGACAGCTGTGTGTCTAGTAGGTGAGACAGGTGTTTGTCTCTATCCAGTACTAGTGAGACAGGTGTGACTCTATCCAGTTTCAGAACTTAAATATTTAGCCCGATTTGTCAAGGTTACTTCACTGTTGAGCCTAAGTGGACAAGGTTAGTTGAAAGTTGTTCCAGAATTGACAGGTTTAGTTGATAGTTGAGCCTGAGTTGACAAGGTAAGTTGATAATTGAGCCTGAGTTGACAAGATTAGCTGATAGTTGAGCCTGAGTTAACAAGGTTATTTAACTGTCGAGCCTGAGTGAACAGGGTTAGTTGAAAGTTGAGCCAGAGTTGAAAAGGTTACTAAACTGTTGAGCCTTAGTGGACAAGGTTAGTTGATAGTTGAGTCTGAGTTAACAAGGTCAGTTGAATGTTGTGCATGAGTTGACAAGATTAGCTGATAGTTGAATCTGAGTTTACAAGGTTATTTAACTGTCGAGCCTGAGTGGACAAGGTTAGTTGAAGTTGAGCCAGAATTGACAGGTTTAGTTGATAATTGAGTCTGAGTTGACAAGGTAAGTTGATAGTTGAGCCTGAGTTAACAAGATAAGTTGAAAGTTGAGCCTGAGTGAACAAGGTTAGTTGATAGTTGAGCCTGATATAACAAGGTTATTTAACTGTCGAGCCTGAGTGAACAAGGTTAGTTGAAAGTTGAGCCAGAATTGACAGGTTTAGTTGATAATTGAGTCTGAGTTGACAAGGTAAGTTGAAAGTTGAGCCTGAGTTAACAAAATAAGTTGAAAGTTGAGCCTGAGTTGACAAAATAAGCTGTTATTTGAGCCTGAGTTGACAAGGTTATTTAACTGTCGAACCTGAGTGAACAAGGTTAGTTGAAAGTTGAGCCTGATATAACAAGGTTATTTAACTGTCGAACCTGAGTGAACAAGGTTAGTTGATAGTTGAGCCTGATATTACAAGGTTATTTAACTGTCGAGCCTGAGTGAACAAGGTTAGTTGAAAGTTGAGCCAGAATTGACAGGTTTAGTTGATAATTGAGTCTGAGTTGACAAGATAAGTTGAAAGTTGAGCCTGAGTTGACAAAGTAAGCTGTTAGCTGAGCCTGAGTTGACAAGATTATTTAACTGTCGAGCCTGAGTGAACAAGGCTAGTTGAAAGTTGAGCCTGATATAACAAGGTTATTTAACTGTCGAGCCTGAGTGAACAAGGTTAGTTGAAAGTTGAGCCAGAATTGACAGGTTTAGTTGATAATTGAGTCTGAGTTGACAAGGTTAGTTGATAGTTGAGCCTGAGTTGTCAAAGTAAGCTGTTAGTTGAGCCAGAGTTGACAAGGTAAGTTGATAATTGAGTCTGAGTTGACAAGATAAGTTGAAAGTTGAGCCTGAGTTGACAAAGTAAGCTGTTATTTGAGCCTGAGTTGACAAGGTAAGTTGATAGTTGAGCCTGAGTTGACAAGGTTATTTAACTGTCGAGCCTGAGTGAACAAGGTTAGTTGAAAGTTGAGCCAGAATTGACAGGTTTAGTTGATAGTTGAGCCTGAGTTGACAAAGTAAGCTGTTATTTGAGCCTGAGTTGACAAGGTAAGTTGATAATTGAGCCTGAGTTAACAAGATAAGTTGAAAGTTGAGCCTGAGTTGACAAAGTAAGCTGTTAGTTGAGCCTGAGTTGACAAGGTTAGGTAACTGTCGAACCTGAGTTGACAAGGTTAGTTGATAGTTGAGCCTGAGTTGACAAAGTAAGCTGTTAGTTGAGCCAGAGTTGACAAGGTAAGTTGATGATTGAGCCTAAGTTAACACTAAGGTTAGTTGAATTTTTAGCCCTATTTGACAAGGTTACTTAACTGTTGAGCCTTAGTGAACAATGTTAGTTGCAAGTTGATTCAGAATTGATTGGTTTAGATGATAGTTGAGCCTGAGTTGACAAGGTAAGTTGATAGTTGAGCCTGAGTTAACAAGATAAATTGATATTTGAGCCTGAGTTGACAATGTTATTTAACTGTCGAGCCTGAGTTGACAAGGTTATTTAACTATCGAGCCTGAGTTGACAAGGTTAATTGATAGTTGAGCCTGAGTTGACAGGGTAAGTTGATAGTTGAGCCTGAGTTGACAAAGTAAGCTGTTAGTTGAGCCTGAGTTGACAAGGTTAATTAACTGTTGAGTCTGAGTTGAAAAGGTAACTTAACTGTTGAGCCTTAGTGGACAAGGTTAGTTGATAGTTGAGTCTGAGTTAACAAGGTCAGTTGAATGTTGTGCCAGAATTGACAGGTTTAGTTCATATTTGAGCCTAAGTTGACAAGGTTAGTTGATAGTTGAGCCTGAGTTGACAAAGTAAGCTGATTTTGGAGCCAGAGTTGACAAGGTCAGTTGATAGTTACGCAAGACTTGAGAAGGTAAGTTGATAGTTGAACCTGAAGTTACAAGGTTAGTTGATAGTAGAGCCTGAGTTGAAAAAGTAAGCTGATTGTTGAGCATGAGGTGACAAGGTAAGCTGATAGTTGAGTCTGAGTGAACAAGGTTAGTTGAAAGTTGAGTTAGATTTCACAACGTAAGCTGATAGTTGAGACTGAGTTAACAAGATAAGTTGATAGTTGAGCCTGAGTTGACAAGGTAAGCTGATTGTTGAGCCTAAGTTGACAAGTTAATTTAACTGTCGAGCCTGAGTGAACAAGGTTAGTTGAAAGTTGAGCCAGAATTGACAGGTTTAGTTGATAGTTGAGCCTGAGTTGACAGGGTAAGTTGAAAGTTGAGCCTGAGTTGACAATGTAAGCTGTTAGTTGAGGTCGAGTTGACAAGGTAAGCGGATAGTTGAGTCTGAGTTGACAAGGTTATTTAACTGTCGAGCCTGAGTTGACAAGGTTAGTTGATAGTTGAGCCTGAATTGACAAAGTAAGCTGTTAGTTGAGCCTGACTTGACAAGGTAAGTTGATAATTGAGCCTAAGTTAACACTAAGGTTAGTTGAATGTTTAGCCCTATTTGACAAGGTTACTTAACTGTTGAGCCTTAGTGAACAAGGTTAGTTGCTAGTTGATCCAGAATTGATTGGTTTAGTTGATAGTTGAGCCTGAGTTGACAAGGTAAGTTGATAGTTGAGATTGAGTTAACAAGGTTATTTAACTGTCGAGCCTGAGTGAACAAGGTCAGTTGAATGTTGTGCCTGAGTTGACAAGATTAGCTGATAGTTGAGTCTGAGTTGACAAGGTTATTTAACTGTCGAGCCTGAGTGGACAAGGTTAGTTGCAAGTTGATCCAGAATTGATTGGTTTAGTTGATAGTTGAGCCTGAGTTGACAAGGTAAGTTGATAGTTGAGATTGAGTTAACAAGGTTATTTAACTGTCGAGCCTGAGTGAACAAGGTCAGTTGAATGTTGTGCCTGAGTTGACAAGATTAGCTGATAGTTGAGTCTGAGTTGACAAGGTTATTTAACTGTCGAGCCTGAGTGGACAAGGTTAGTTGCAAGTTGATCCAGAATTGATTGGTTTAGTTGATAGTTGAGCCTGAGTTGACAAGGTAAGTTGATAGTTGAGATTGAGTTAACAAGGTTATTTAACTGTCGAGCCTGAGTGAACAAGGTCAGTTGAATGTTGTGCCTGAGTTGACAAGATTAGCTGATAGTTGAGTCTGAGTTGACAAGGTTATTTAACTGTCGAGCCTGAGTGGACAAGGTTAGTTGCAAGTTGATCCAGAATTGATTGGTTTAGTTGATAATTGAGCCTGAGTTGACAAGGTAAGTTGATAGTTGAGCCTGAGTTAACAAGATAAATTGAAAGTTGAGCCTGAGTTGACAAGGTAAGCTGATAGTTGAGCCTGAGTTGACAAGGTTATTTAACTGTCGAGCCTGAGTGAACAAGGTTAGTTGAAAGTTGAACCAGAATTGACAGGTTTAGTTGATAATTAAGTCTGGGTTAACAAGATAAGTTGAAAGTTGAGCCTGAGTTGACAAGGTTATTTAACTGTCGAGCCTGAGTTGACAAGGTTAGTTGATACTTGAGCCTTAGTTGACAAAGTAAGGTGTTAGTTGAGCCAGAGTTGACAAGGTAAGCTGATAATTGAGTCTGAGTTGACAAGGTAAGTTGATAATTGAGCGTAAGTTAACAATAAGGTTAGTTGAATGTTTAGCCCTATTTGACAAGGTTACTTAACTGTTGAGCCTAAGTGAACAAGGTTAGTTGCAAGTTGATCCAGAATTGATTGGTTTAGTTCATAGTTGAGCCTGAGTTGACAAGATAAGTTGATAGTTGAGCCTGAGTTGACTAGGAAGGGGGTTGGTTGAGTTTGAGTTGACAAGGTTATTTAACTGTCGAGTCTGAGTGAACAAGGTTAGTTGATAGTTGAGCCTGAGTTAACAAGGTAATTTAACTGTCGAGCCTGAGTGAACAAGGTTAGTTGAAAGTTGAACCAGAATTGACAGGTTTTGTTGATAATTGAGTCTGAGTTGACAAGATAAGTTGATAGTTGAGCCTGAGTTGACTAGGAAGGGGGTTGGTTGAGTTTGAGTTGACAAGGTTATTTAACTGTCGAGCCTGAGTGAACAAGGTTAGTTGATAGTTGAGCCTTAGTTAACAAGGTTATTTAACTGTCGAGCCTGAGTGAACAAGGTTAGTTGAAAGTTGAACCAGAATTGGCAGGTTTAGTTGATAATTGAGTCTGAGTTAACAAGATAAGTTGAAAGTTGAGCCTGAGTTGACAAAATAAGCTGTTATTTGAGCCTGAGTTGACAAGGTAAGTTGATAATTGAGCCTGAGTTAACAAGATAAGTTGAAAGTTGAGACTGTGTTGACAGGGTAAGTTGAAAGTTGAGCCTGAGTTGACAAAGTAAGCTGTTATTTGAGCCTGAGTTGACAAGGTAAGTTGATAATTGAGCCTGAGTTAACAAGATAAGTTGAAAGTTGAGCCTGAGTTGACAGGGTAAGTTGAAAGTTGAGCCTGAGTTCACAAAGTAAGCTGTTAGTTGAGCCTGAGTTGAGAAGGTAAGTTGATAGTTGAACCTGAAGTTACAAGGTTAGTTGATAGTTGAACCAGAATTGACAAGGTAAGTTGATAATTGAGCGTAAGTTAACAATAAGGTTAGTTGAATGTTTAGCCCTATTTGACAAGATTACTTAACTGTTGAGCCTAAGTGAACAAGGTTAGTTTCAAGTTGATCCAGAATTGATTGGTTTAGTTGATAGTTGAGCCTGAGTTGACAAGGTAAGTTGATAGTTGAGCCTGAGTTGACAAGGTTATTTAACTGTCGAGCCTGAGTGAACAAGGTTAGTTGATAGTTGAGCCTGAGTTAACAAGGTTATTTAACTGTCGAGCCTGAGTGAACAAGGTTAGTTGATACTTGAGCCTTAGTTGACAAGGTAAGTTGATAATTGAGACTAAGTTAACACTAAGGTTAGTTGAATGTTCAGCCCTATTTGACAAGGTTATTTAACTGTCGAGCCTGAGTGAACAAGGTTAGTTGAAAGTTGAACCAGAATTGACAGGTTTAGTTGATAATTGAGTCTGAGTTAACAAGATAAGTTGAAAGTTGAGCCTGAGTTGACAAAATAAGCTGTTATTTGAGTCTGAGTTGACAAAGTAAGTTGATAATTGAGCGTAAGTTAACAATAAGGTTAGTTGAATGTTTAGCCCTATTTGACAAGGTTACTTAACTGTTGAGCCTAAGTGAACAAGGTTAGTTGCAAGTTGATCCAGAATTGATTGGTTTAGTTGATAGTTGAGCCTGAGTTGACAAGGTAAGTTGATAGTTGAGCCTGAGTTGACAAGGTTATTTAACTGTCGAGCCTGAGTGAACAAGGTTAGTTGATAGTTGAGCCTGAGTTAACAAGGTTATTTAACTGTCGAGCC
>NW_018403648.1:104243-114204 GCF_002113885.1 Mizuhopecten yessoensis | reverse complement strand
ATCCAGAATTGATTGGTTTAGTTGATAGTTGAGCCTGAGTTGACAAGGTAAGATGATAGTTGAGACTGAGTTAACAAGATAAGTTGATAGTTGAGCCTGAGTTGACAAGGTAAGCTGATAGTTGAGCCTGAGTTGACAAGGTTATTTAACTGTCGAGCCTGAGTTGACAAGGTTAATTGATAGTTGAGCCTGAGTTGACAGGGTAAGTTGATAGTTGAGCCTGAGTTGACAAAGTAAGCTGTTAGTAGAGCCTGAGTTGACAAAGTAAGTTGATAATTGAGCCTAAGTTAACACTAAGGTTAGTTGAATGTTTAGCCCTATTTGACAGGTTACTTTACTGTTAAGCCTCAGTGAACAAGGTTAGTTGCTAGTTGATCCAGAATCGATTGGTTTAGTTGATAGTTGAGACTGAGTTAACAAGATAAGTTGATAGTTGAGCCTGAGTTGACAAGGTTATTTAACTGTCGAGCCTGAGTTGACAAGGTTATTTGATAGTTGAGCCTGAGTTGACAGGGTAAGATGATAGTTGAGCCTGAGTTGACAAAGTAAGCTGATAGTTGAGCCTGAGTTGACAAGGTTAGTTGATAGTTGAGTCTGAGTTGACAAGGTTACCCTGTACACTGTTTTTTTTGCAGGTTTTGTTAACACGAATCTCCCAGGCTTTAAGTGGTTGGACTGTGCAGTCCTGGAGAGCTCAACCTACATCCAGCCTTCTGCCCAGGTGTTTGATTCCAGCTCACCGTATTTAAACATGTGCAAGGTATACCTGATTAGTCCTGTTAAACTGGAAGTTTGCACCAGACTTATTTGTCACTCCATCTTATCTGTCTGTACAGTTTCGGTCTAACAAATTTAACTGCTAAACTTGTACTAACAGTTGGTGATAAAACAAGCAATACGCAGTTTAAATGTATTTCAACTTTGAAATGGATCAAATTAAAATCTCAAGAGATATCTGGAAAATAAAACAAGATACTTCCACTGGAATTCATTAGGCTTCAATACTTTGAAAGAGCTAAAGTGATCTAAGTCGATGTGACTCTTGAAACTGTAGTGTTAAACACAAACGACTGCATGACTATTTTGACTTAAAACAAAAAGATGAAAGAAATTTTCTGCTGAGGTCTTAGGAAAGATTTGGCAATAAAGGTACCTCGTTTTAGGTGTACGTGTTAAGAGTATATCTCAGTATGGAAGGTTCATTGGTTCTGTCCCTGGAACGAAAAAACAACAACAAAAATCAAAAAGCTCCTAAAACCACAGTGTGGAAGGTTCCTGGGTTTTGTCCTTGGAATGAAGAAACAAAACAAAAGTCCTAAAACCAACACACTGCTTCCAGTATACTCACACACATTACACACTCAGGGGTACGTCCTTAGATTAACCCCTTAGCTGTGAACAGGACTCCATAAACACAGCCAAACTGTCATTGCTACTGGTTTACATGATAGGGGGATCAATGGGGGACCATCAGATGGTACCTTGCCCATCTATAATCTTTCGTTTCTGGACCAGACTTGTATAGTTTTTTAGTATTGTTCTACATATACAACAGGATGACTGTCTAGGAATCTTGTAGGGACACTTTTGATTTTGGTGTCAAAAGGTCAAGATCAAAATGACCTGACATGTTAAAATCATTCTCAGACTCAAAGAAGCATATTATTTTATTTCTTCATATGAAGTGACAAGAAAACAACTCTTATTTTAAGATGAAAATGTCAGTCCAGATCAAGGTCTCCTTATTTTGTAGACATATGTTCACCTATGACTTTCAAGTGTTGCAAGATGAGTAACTATGGGTTCATTGAATTGAGGAGGAGATAGACTAATATTGGAGTAAAAAAAAGGGAATGGTTAAGGTCACAGAGCACTGATAGAATGAATTTCAGACTCTATAAGAAGGAGTTATAATCTGTCCAAAACTTCTGACTTAGTAGCATGACTTCTGTTGAGATGAAGAGAATCTCTATTGATTTTGGGATAAAAAAAAAGTCAATAGACACTGTCATGGTGAAGACATTGTTCTAAATAAAAATCCAAATGTTTGTCTTGATTATATCCCCCGCAACGACGTTATTATATCCCCTGCAACAAAGTTATTATAGCCCCCGCAACGAAGTTAGGGGGGTATACTGGAATCACCCATTGCCTTTCTGTCGTTCGCCGTAACTTGTCCAGAAAACTCCATCTTAACTAATAGGCAGATGTTATTGAAACTTCACTTGAATGATCAGTATATTATGTAGTTGTGCACCAGCATTTTAATTTCAGATATATACACTTTATAAGGTCATTACAGCCTTTTATGCGAAATCACTTGTCCGGAAAACTCCATCTTAAGTAACAGGCCAACTTTATTGAAACTTCCAGATGTCAGTTATAGCTAGTTCTGAATAATGTAGTACTTGTTGTATGAAGGGTAGTTTTGGGATATTGTTTAATATCTTAATAACTCATGATATGAAGACTTCTAGTAATGGTAATTACCTACCTAACAATCATGACAAATATTATCATCTAGTACGAAGTTATGCAATATGAAATTAAGATTTTTTTTTCCTATATCAGGTCAGCGTTTTTGGTTATGTAATATGAAATTAAGATTTTTTCTTTCCATTTTCAGGTCAGGTTTTTCCTCCGTAAATCGTCCACACCCCTGAAATTAGTGATGAATACATTTTGTGATGAAGGGTCTACAGTGCTAGCACATTTCAACGATACAATAAATTACTGGGAAAATATAGTTGTACCTCTCAAAGACCCCAAGGGAAGGTAAGATTTCAACTTATTCTTTATATTTGCATAAGTATATGGTAATCTTTAGATCAACAACTGAATAAGTCACAAGTGACAACTTTAGAGGAAAGCCAGGTTTGTGGTTTATGTATATAAGCCTTTGCTTACATTGTTTTAATTGATGATTATTCAAATAACTATTGATGTACTTTAAATGTTATCAATGAGTGTGTAAGAACGTGGTTTACAAATGATGTGTAAAAGCCTGAAATATTTTGTACTTTCAGCTTCAATTTACAGTGGATTGTCACTAGTACTCGCTACAGTCCTTTCCATAAATTGGACATACAGATTACAAACATATCACTCAGTGTAGAGTGCTTCAGTATACAGGGTGAGTAAAATATTACTCTATATCAACATTATTCCTCTAAGTTACAACAACATTGGATGTAAGTTTATTCTTTTATCATTCTTTTGACAAGTCATTTTGGCTAAGATATAACCTTATCATGAATTCGCGTACATTTTGCACGCCTCAGTGATCATATACTGGTCAGTTGTCTAATGAAGGGTCACATCACAAATTGTACTACTTTTTGAAAAAGTCCTACATATGAACATTTGACTGGTTGTGCTGCTGTATGGACATTTATTATGTCATAAAAAATAGTCTATTTAACTTTCTGTACCAATCCAAAAATCCAGGATTGCCAACATGGCCTCTGATTGGCTGAGGCATTATTTGACTTCTTCTCAAGAATGGCCAATTGTACAAATGTTTCTGATGTCCCCAACAAATCTTCTTACTTCCCGTGCCAATCCAAATATCCAAGATGGCTGCACTAGTATCTGATTGGCTGAAACATTTTGATTTCTTATAAAGAACAGCTGCACTGATTGACTCCTAATTTGGTACAAGTGGTTTTTTTCCTGAGGTTTCCAACAAGTGTTCATACTTTACACGCCAGTTTGAATATTCAAGTTGGCAACCCTGATTTGCTGAGGTAATTTCAACTTTTTCTAATAAATATCAGAACTGATTTACTCTAAACATGGTGCAAATGTTCTGTATGAGGTCCACAATTTAACTTTTCATGAAAATCCAAGATGGCCACTGTGGCTCTGATTTGGTGCGACAATTTTGATTTGAACTCATGTGACTTTACAGGGGCTTATATAATTTAGGCAAATGAAAACCTGAAAATTTAGTCTATACTGAAAATATATATCTCCTAACGAAAGTGTATGTAGTTGACAATGACATGGTCTGAAGCCAACATCCAGTGTGGTGAGTTTCACATTTTGGGAAAGCACATGTACAGCACTACGCTGTCGGACAAAAACACGTACAGTGATAGCTACCAGTCTTGAGTTTACACATATCACATTCTTTAATTTACACAATACATTGCAAGTAAGAATTAAAAGTATCATAATATTTACCTATAATCAGATATTTCAGTTTACATTTGGATTTGAATAAAAAGAATGGATCAATTAGAACATGCACGTACTGAGAGGGTGCCGCAGGGAGAATTTCAAACCGCAGAAAGTACGACATCGATAGGCTGAAACGTAAAATAGATCACTCATGTATAACGATGTTTGTGATGCTGTTTGAAAATGATTTTGATTCGGAATAAATACATGTACTTGTATTCCAGAGAGGCTAGGTGAATAAAGCGAGGATTTACCTTCTCTCCTCGGCTGGAAAGACATTTTTGTTAGCTAGAAATTCACCGACAGCTGCCGCTAAAACGTACGGCTGTACAGTTAAGGATTTCTTCATTAATGATTAAAAACGCCAAGAAAACATTGCTTTTGTCAATTTCTCAACATGAATTGTTCATAAGGAGTGTCAAACTATATTATCATCATGAAGAATTTTGTGACAAGATTATAAAAAAAACTTACTTCACTAAAATTGTCCCTTTAAGGCCCTGTGGGCCTCTTGTATTTATTGCTTTTTAAGTGTAACAATTAATCTGTGTCTTTGTACTTTAGAGTTATGGACCTATATCACATTTCGTGAAAATACATGAAAAAAACATAAAGCCTAGCAAAAGCAAGTTTTCATTTTCCCTGTTGACCAAACACAGAAAAACGATACATAATCAATGATTTATGTCTTTCTTTCTCTGGATATCTATATTTTAGATGGATTTTTTTACCATGAAATTTGTATTCATTAACTTAGATTAGATTAACTTAGATTATTCTGAACGCAGGCATATACATTTGCCTCTATATTCAGATCACAGTCCTTCAAATAATAATTATATACATGTAATATAGTGATATAATGATGGAAGTTTAAGTCTATGCAATCTTTCCTCGTATGAAATATCCTTCATCCCTGGCAGTAATTTGGTAGCTCTCCGCTGAACGTTTTCCAAAAGGTTGATAACCTGTTGTTTGTATGGTTTCCAAACGCAGGCTCATATTCCAAGTGTGGTCGTACTAAAGCTTTGTATAACAGGCAGAATGTTTTGTAGTCCAAAAATGTGTAAGTTCTTCTAATGGCTCCAAGTACTTAATTCGCTTTGTTTACTGCGGCTTGTATATGGCTTTTGAAATTTAACTTATTGTCTATAATTATTCATGTAGGTACATGCATGATTAAAGAACAATTAAGGAATGTGTCTTACTTAACTGTGCCATACCATGCTTACCTAACTGTGTCATACCATGCTTACCTAACTGTGTCATACCATGCCTACCTACCTGTGTCATACCATGCCTACCTACCTGTGTCATACCATGCTTTCCTAACTGTGTCATACCATGCTTACCTACCTGTGCCATACCATGCCTACCTAACTGTGTCATAACATGCCTACCTAACTGTGTCATACCATGCCTACCTACATGTGTCATACCATGCTTACCTACCTGTGCCATACCAGGCCTACCTACCTGTGTCATAACATGCCTACCTACCTGTGTCATACCATGCTTACCTAACTGTGTCATTCCATGCGTACCTAACTGTGTCATACCATGCCTACCTATCTGTGTCGTACCATGCTTACCTAACTGTGTCATACCATGCTTACCTACCTGTGTCATACCATGCTTACCTAACTGTGTCATTCCATGCGTACCTAACTGTGTCATACCATGCCTACCTATCTGTGTCGTACCATGCTTACCTAACTGTGTCATACCATGCCTACCTACCTGTGTCATACCAGGCTTACCTACCTGTGCCATACCATGCCTACCTACCTGTATCATAACATGCCTACCTACCTGTGTCATACCATGCCTACCTACCTGTGTCATACCAGGCTTACCTACCTGTGCCATACCATGCCTACCTACCTGTGTCATAACATGCCTACCTACCTGTGTCATACCATGCTTACCTACCTGTGCCATACCATGCCTACCTAACTGTGTCATAACATGCCTACCTAACTGTGTCATACCATGCCTACCTACATGTGTCATACCATGCTTACCTACCTGTGCCATACCATGCCTACCTACCTGTATCATAACATGCCTACCTACCTGTGTCATACCATGCCTACCTACCTGTGTCATACCATGCCTACCTAACTGTGTCATACCATGCTTACCTGAAAAGTTTCAAACAAAGAGGTTACACAAAAATAAAGGGAGGTAGCTCCAACACAAATCACAGGTATAACGATTATACCTAGCTACCGTAGCTGTACACAGTATAGAGGTCCTACTTATGTGCTGTTATTGTCACTGTATTTACCATTCTAGTGGATTCTATCTGTAGGGCTGCTAGAAACCGCCGATAAAAGTCAATCAGATTATGGTAAAAAATAAATAATGTATGAGTTTCTTTGATTTGCTGTTTTCATTTTAGATCTTTCAGAAATGGTTATAAACATCGATAAAGGCGTCTCTTGATACAGAGACTATGTTTTAATAACTTATGTGAATAAAACTCTCTTTAGGCAAAAATTGTATTAATAAATATATGAAATTGTACCAAAAACAAATTGGACAACTGTAAATGTAATAATTGTATCTGTGGAGGTTAGTGTGGTATACTTCATATACCTAAACACAACAGATTTGTCTCCTGAAATGATCTGTTGAGTATAAGTACTTAACATTTCATACTTAATCTATATTCTGTCACAATATATTTTCCTGATGTGGTATTAAAACAAAGTTTCAATCATTTTATATACCAAGCTTTGAAATTGGTAAAAAGTGATTTTGTATTATTAGTAAAATATTGGTAATTAATAAGACATTGTGATGAAGCTTTACAAAGTTAATTCTCCTTTCATCGTATCATAAAGATTGTGATAAATAAATATCACTTAGAACTACTCCTGCAGTGTAGTATACCGTTAAGGTACATTGTACCTAGCTAGGGAAACCACAACTGGGAATTACCCACTATAAACCTTGAACAGAACTTCTTTGTAGACATATGTATGATACCACTCATCCAGCGAGATCATTTACAGCCTCCTAACATATTACCTATTCAGTAAAATGTAATTGCCAGCCATGTTGGAACAGCTAGGTTCTCCTCTAATTTGCACTTTTAAAATGCTTATTCTGGCTTCCTGTACATGTATCTGTAATTTTCTCTGTGAACGACATTATCAGCAGGCAGGAAAGATGATTTTGCAACTGTACATATCTTTATTCGACAGGAAACACCTTTAAATTAATTTGCAGTTGAAAGCATAATTTTGGTAGATAAGCTCAATCTTTTGAAACGCGGAATATACTATTAAGTTTATTACCGGTACAGGATTATTTAAGAATCCTCTACAATGGACTCAAATGAACAATAATAACAATATATTTAATAAATCAACTGTGACAACAGTTCCAATTTCTATAGAATTTCAGACTTATAATTATATAAAAGTTCTTGATCTTCATTTTAAAATAACTGTGATATGAATTGCTGTTTTAGTAGACCAACAATTATTTTATGTACATTTATTTGCTGTGATACTACTTTGTCTTTTAACTAACCAATTTTACTAACAAAGGACCCTGTGAAGATTAGCTTTGCTAAACAGGTTTTGTATCCTCAATAAATAAAGTTTATTATTATCTTCCCAGTGCTTATCTAATCTGTTTGTTAAAGTATTTACTGTTGGTGCCGAGATTACTTGTTTTTAGAGATTGTTCCATACTTTGACTACGCACAGACCAAAAACAATTTTCCTTATATCCAGTTTACAATGCTGTGAAAGTTGGTATTTTAAATGTCCTCTTGTCCCCAGTCTTTGGACCTTGTCGTTCCAGCGTTTAAGAAAATCCGCTGTCTTGATAATATGAAATTCATTAAAACTTTGGATAGCCTCGTGCCGATTAGCACATGTTCAATTGTAACGTCATCAAAAGTGAATGACGATAGGCATACCGTCTGTCCGGCGTAAACTTTTGTTTGTCCGGCATTCTCCTCCTACATTTTTCGACCGATCTCTTTGAAACTTGGTTTACATTATAAACATGATATGAAGTTGTGTCTCCCTTAAAAGAATTTTGATTCAACACTTTTATTTAAAAGTTATTGCCCTTTGTTCATTTCAGTATTTGATTTTCTTATCCGGAGATTTTCTCCTACATTTTTATAGCATGTCATGACAGCTAACCACTCTTTGAATGATGCATATCTTATTTAGTTACTCTTGTTTTGGTTGACTAACCCTCAGCAGAGCCTCGGGTTGGAGATTTCTCTGTCACACCCTCAGAGTAGGGGAAGATTCTGTTAATCAGTACCATTCAGCTACACCTATTACACGTATCAGCCTTCAGTGGCTTAGTAAACTCTGACTACGTATAGATTACAAATGTGACTACCATCTCTGCCTTCTTTGGCTTAGTAAACTCTCACTACGTATAAATTACAAACGCTTTTTGTAACATGTTGTAGATATTTTATGATAAATAAAATATTTGTAGGGTTGATTAGCAATGTTTCTTTTCATTATTTTATTGTTGTAATAGTTTTGAACAATGCCACACGCTCAAAAAATGTGAAAGTGTTGAATTTGACAAAAATTCAATTTTTCGGGTTTTTTTACAAATAAATCCCCAGTTTATCGGAATGCCTAGATTTTCATAAAATCATCTCTACATAGTGACATAACCATCATGTGAAACTTTCATTGAATTCTGATGGCTAATTGCGAAAGGGTGGAGCCTCCTTAAATTGCTACTAGTACTGAACAGCTGCATATGGATTATAACTTAATTTGGCCTGGAGTATCCTTGGGCAAATGGAACTCAATTTTGTATATAAACTGAGGGTGTGGCCCCTCTGGGTGCAGTGGGGCAGGGCCCAATAGGGGAATTTGAGGTTTAAGTCTTCAAAATCCTTTTTCCTCTGTGCCTTTAGAGGAAATTTATTAAAATTAAGCCGGAAGCATCCTTGGGCAAAGGGGACTAAATTTTGTATAAACAGATCGATGGGTGTAGCTCTTCTGGGTGCAGAGAGGAGGGGCCTAATAGGGGAAATCAAGGTTTACATATTTAAAATCCTTCTTCTTCTATATCATTGGAGGTATTTCATCCAAATTTATTTGAGGTAAATATTTAAAATTCTTTACCCTCTAGATACCATTGGAGGGATTTTAACTAAGTTTAATCCATAGAATCCTTGGGTAAGGGGGACTCAGTTTTTTATAAAAGGAGAGTGTGGTCCCCATGGAGGCAAAGGGTCGAGGCCCAATAGGGGAAATGTAGTAATAAAGGATCCACATAATTTCCTTTAGAATGACATGACGGATGTTTAACAAAGAGCTAGCATCCTTGGGCAGAAGGGACTACATTTTGTATAAACGGAAGATGTGGCTTTGGAAAGAAGAATGGGGCCCAATAGGGGAACTTGTGGTTATTTCTCAAAAATCCTTCTCCTTCTGTACCTTTCACTAAATTTGGTTCAGAGCATCCTTTGACAAAGGGAAAGTAACATTTAAATCGACCCTATTTCATCGGAGCAGAAAGAAGAAACCAAATTAGCGATGGGTGTTGCTGAGAGACTGCAGAGCCAATACTTGGAAATACCTGCAGTATTATATGTAAAAAGAAAAGTTTTCCATGGTGACTTTGTTAACCAGGTGAGTTAAACAGGCCCTCTGGGACTCTTGTCATTAGGTCAAAAGCTATTGATTATGAAAAGGAAGAGTAATCATGAGCATCAGGATTTGACCATTTTCAGTGAAATAGGCACACGGTTGTTGCTTACATGACAATGCTACGA
>NW_018403648.1:96929-97468 GCF_002113885.1 Mizuhopecten yessoensis | reverse complement strand
TGAGGCTGCCAAACGCCCACACCCTAAAGGTGACAGTGTGAGGCTAACAACCGTCCACACCCTAAAGGTGACAGTTTGAGGCTCCCAACCGCCCACACCCTAAAGGTGACAGTGAGAGGCTCCCAACCGCCCACACCCTAAAAGTGACAGTGTGAGGCTGGCAAACCGCCCATCCCCTAAAGGTGACGGTGTGAGGCTGCCAAAAACCAACCCCCTAAAGGTGACAGTGTGAGGCTGCCAACCGCCCACCNTGTGATAGTGTGAGGCTGCCAACCGCTC
The DNA here is from genome assembly GCF_002113885.1 of Mizuhopecten yessoensis. Lineage (NCBI taxonomy): Eukaryota > Metazoa > Mollusca > Bivalvia > Pectinida > Pectinidae > Mizuhopecten > Mizuhopecten yessoensis. The sequence continues at coordinate 97,189 of NW_018403648.1, read as the reverse complement.
ACCCCCTAAAGTGACAGTGTGAAGCTGCCAGCCGCACACCCCTAAAGGTGACAGTGTGAGGCTGTCAACCGACCACCCCCTAAAGGTGACAGTGCGAGGCTGCCAACCGCCCATACCCCCTAAATGTGACAGTGTGAGGCTGCCAACCGCTCACCTCTAAAGGTGACAGTGTGAGGCTGCCAACCGCCCATACCCCATCAATGTGACAGTGAGAGGCTGCCAACCGCCCACCCCTAAAGGTGACCGTGTGAGGCTGTCAT
>NW_018403648.1:92193-94352 GCF_002113885.1 Mizuhopecten yessoensis | reverse complement strand
GGCTGCCAACCGCCCACACCCTCAAGGTGACAGTGTGAGGCTCCACACCGCCCACCCTCTAAAGGTGACAGTGTGAGGCTCCCAACCGCCCACACCCTAAAAGTGACAGCGTGAGGCTGCAAACCGCCCACCCCCTAAAGGTGACGGTGTGAGGCTGCTAAAAGCCCACCCCTTAAAGGTGACAGTGTGAGGCTCCCAACCGTTCACCCCCTAAAGGTGACAGTTTGAGGCTTCCAACCCACCACACCCTAAAGGTGACAGTGAGAGGCTCCCAACCGCCCACCCCCTAAAAGTGACAGTGTGAGGCTGCAAACCGCCCATCCCCTAAAGGTGACAGTGTGAGGCTGCCAATCGCCCACACCCTAAAGGTGACAGTGTAAGGCTGCCAACCGCCCACCCCTAACGGGGACAGTGTGAGGCTGCCAACCGCCCACACCCTCAAGGTGACAGTGTGAGGCTCCACACCGCCCCCCCTCTAAAGGTGACAGTGTGAGGCTCCCAACCGATCACACCCTAAAGGTGACAGTTTGAGGCTTCCAACCCACCACACCCTAAAGGTGACAGTGAGAGGCTCCCAACCGCCCACACCCTAAAGGGGACAGTGAGAGGCTCCCAACCGCCCACCCCCTAAAAGTGACAGTGTGAGGCTGCAAACCGCCCATCCCCTAAAGGTGACGGTGTGAGGCTGCTAAAAGCCCACCCCTTAAAGGTGACAGTGTGAGGCTGCCAAAAACCAACCCCCTAAAGGTGACAGTGTGAGGCTGCCAACCGCCCGCCCCTTAAAGGTGACAGTGTGAGGCTCCCAACCGCGCACACCCTAAAAGTGACAGTGTGAGGCTGCAAACCGCCCATCCCCTAAAGGTGACAGTGTGAGGCTGCCAATCGCCCACACCCTCAAGGTGACAGTGTAAGGCTCCCAACCACCCAAACCTTAAAGGTGATAGTGTGAGGCTGCCAACTGCCCACACCCTAAAAGTGACAGTTTGAGGCTTCCAACCGCCCCCACCCTAAAGGTGACAGTGAGAGGCTCCCAACCGCCCACACCCTAAAAGTGACAGCGTGAGGCTGCAAACCGCCCACCCCCTAAAGGTGACGGTGTGAGGCTGCTAAAAGCCCACCCCTTAAAGGTGACAGTGTGAGGCTGCCAACCGTTCACCCCCTAAAGGTGACAGTTTGAGGCTTCCAACCGCCCAAACCCTAAAGGTGACAGTGAGAGGCTCCCAACCGCCCACCCCCTAAAAGTGACAGTGTGAGGCTGCAAACCGCCCATCCCCTAAAGGTGACGGTGTGAGGCTGCTAAAAGCCCACCCCTTAAAGGTGACAGTGTGAGGCTGCCAAAAACCAACCCCCTAAAGGTGACAGTGTGAGGCTTCCAATCGCCCACACCCTCAAGGTGACAGTGTAAGGCTGCCACCCGCCCCCCCCTAACGGTGACAGTGTGAGGCTGCCAACCGCCCGCCCCTTAAAGGTGACAGTGTGAGGCTCCCAACCGCCCACACCCTAAAGGTGACAGTGTGAGGCTGCCAAAAACCAACCCCCTAAAGGTGACAGTGTGAGGCTGCCAACCGCCCACACCGTGACAGTGTGAGGCTCCCAACCGTTCACACCCTAAAGGTGACAGTGTGAGGCTGCCAACCGCCCACCCCTTAAAGGTGACAGTGTGAGGCTCCCAACCGTTCACACCCTAAAGGTGACAGTTTGAGGCTTCCAACCGCCCACACCCTAAAGGTGACAGTGAGAGGCTCCCAACCGCCCACACCCTAAAAGTGACAGTGTGAGGCTGCAAACCGCCCATCCCCTAAAGGTGACGGTGTGAGGCTGCTAAAAGCCAACCCCNTGCCAACCGCACACACCCTAAAGGTGACAGTGTGAGGCTGCCAACTGCCCATAACCTGAAGGTGACAGTGTGAGGCTCCAAACTGCCCACACCCTAAAGGTGGCAGCGTGAAGCTCCCAACCGCCCTCACCCTAATGGTGACATTGTGAGTCTGCCAACCACACACACCCTAAAGGTGACAGTGTGAGGCTGTCAACCGCCCATCCCCTAAAGGTGACAGTGTGAGGCTGCCAACCGCCCACCCCCTAAAGATGACAGTGTGAGGCTGCCAACCGCCCACACCTTAAAGATGACAGTGTGAGGCTGCCAACCGCCCACCCCA
>NW_018403648.1:84280-89381 GCF_002113885.1 Mizuhopecten yessoensis | reverse complement strand
GCCCACCCCTTAAAGGTGACAGTGTGAGGCTCCCAACCGCCCACCCTCTAAAGGTAACAGTGTGAGGCTGCCAACCGCCCACACCCTAAAGGTGACAATGTGAGGCTCCCAACCGCCCACACCCTAAAGGTGACAGTTTGAGGCTCCCAACTGCCCACACCCTAAAGGTGACATCTTGAGGCTGCCAATCGCCCACACCCTAATGGTGACATTGTGAGTCTGCCAACCACACACACCCTAAAGGTGACAGTGTGAGGCTGCCAACCACCCACACCCTAAAGGTGACAGTGTGAGGCTCCCAACCACCCACCCCCTAAAGGTGACAGTGTGAGGCTGCCAACCCCCCACCCCATAAAGGTGACAGTGTGAGGCTGCCAACCGCCCATAACCTAAAGGTGACAGTGTGAGGCTCCAAACCGCCCACCCCCAAAGGTGACAGTGTGAGGCTGCCAACCATCCACCCCCTAAAGGTGACAGTGTGAGGCTGCCAACCGCACACCCGGGTCCTAAATGTGACAGTGTGAGACTGCCAACTGCCCACACCCTCAAAGTGACAGTTTGAGGCTCCCAACCGCCCACCCCCTTAAGGGGACAGTGTGAGGCTGCCAACCGCCCACCCCATGAAAGTGACAGTGTGAGGCTGCCAACCATCCACCCCCTAAAGGTGACAGTGTGAGGCTCCAAACTGCCCACACCCTAAAGGTGGCAGCGTGAAGCTCCCAACCGCCCACCCCCTAAAGGTGACAGTATGAGGCTCCCAACCGCCCACCCCCTAATGGTGACATTGTGAGTCTGCCAACCACACACCCCCTAAAGGTGACAGTGTGAGGCTCCCAACCACCCACCCCCTAAAGGTGACAGTGTGAGGCTCCAAACTGCCCACACCCTAAAGGTGGCAGCGTGAGGCTGCCAACCGCCCACACCCTAATGGTGACATTGTGAGTCTTCCAACCACACACACCCTAAAGGTGACAGTGTGAGGCTGCCAAACACCAGCCTCCTAAAGGTGACAGTGTGAGGCTGCCAACCCCCCACCCCATAAAGGTGACAGTGTGAGGCTGCCAACCGCCCACACCCTAAAGGTGACAGTGTTAGGCTCCCAACCGCCCAAACCCTAAAGGTGACAGTGTGAGGCTGCCAACCGCCCACCCCATAAAAGTGACAGTGTGAGGCTGCCAACCATCCACCCCATAAAGGTGACAGTGTGAGGCTCCCAACCGCCCACCCCCTAAAGGTGACAGTGTGAGGCTGCCAACCGCCCACACCCTGAAGTTGACTGTGTGAGCCTCCCAACCGCCCACCCCCTAAAGGTGACAGTGTGAGGCTCCCAACCGCCCACACCCTAAAGGTGACAGTGTGAGGCTGCCAACCGCCCACACCCTAAAGGTGACAGTGTGAGGCTGCCAACCGCCCACACCCTAAAGGTGACAGTGTTAGGCTCCCAACCGCCCAAACCCTAAAGGTGACAGTGTGAGGCTGCCAACCGCCCACACCCTAAAGTTGACAGTGTGCAAAAGCTTGAAATGACATCTTTTAAACGAAGTAACAGATTTTCACCAACATCCACAATATAATGCATAGATGATTAGTATGAGATACACTCAGAAAAGGATTGACCCCACAGAGGGATGGGGGTGGGGGTGGGACTATAAAGGGTCAATTAGTGCAAAACCTGCAAAAGAAATCTCTTCTGAAATTTATTTTTGGATTTTGATGACCATTTCATAAAATAATCCATAACATGAAACCTTTCAAAAACATTGACTTTTAAAGTTACCAGTGGAGTTAGACTGACACTGCATTAAATGATCCTTAGATGATGAGGATCAGAGTCTATACTCAAGGAGGGTCTGAACACTCAGGGACCGTAGATGAAGGGGAATGATCATAAGGGGTCATAGAATGAACAAGGGGCCCATGGGCCTTCACGGTCACCTTAGTTATGTAAAAACTGATGTTATCGGTGTTGCCAAATGAAAAAAAAAAAAAATTTGTAACAAAGGTAACTTGAACTACATGTAATGCAAAATAAGTGTGAAAGATCTGGGTAGTATATATACTATGTACAAATAGTGGTTCTGTCAGTCAGCTGAATTATTGTAAAGCACCTTTAGACCCTTCCATTTATGAAGAGTATTTGATTCTACCATATCTGGATTTCGAGAAGAAGATTTTTGAAATTTCAGTCAATTCAACAATTTTTGGCCCCACCCATCAGCCCCTGGGGGTCAGTAAAGGCTGATATGTGCATACCATCAAACTTCTATCCAATGCTGAAAATGCTAATGAAGTTTGAATTAATTCCAATGGAAATTAAACAAATGCTGGTCCAAAATGTGATTTCCCTATATAAACTATAGTAAAATTACCCCCTCACCAGGGGAAACGTGAGACCCAAGGGTCATGAAAATCCCAATTTTGGTAAAGCACCTTAAGACCCTTCCATCTATGTAGAGTATTTGAATCTACCATATCTGAATCTTGAGAAGAAGATTTTTGAAATTTTACATACTCCATGCCTTTTTAGCCCTGCCCCTCAGGCCCCGGGGGGCTGGCGACCATATAATTCACAATTTTTTTTGAAATTGGTTTAAGGGTTTTGAAGAAGTCGACAATGTAAATTGTTTACGGACGCACGACAGACGACGTCTAAAAATCTTAAAAAAAAGCTTTTCTGAAAACTGTTAGATTTTGATCAATTTTTTAAGAATCTACTCTCAATAAAGGTCTGACCTACAGAAGACACATCCAAATATCTGTATTGAAAATCTACAAATACTAATTAGTTGTCATATATATGTATTTCACAACACAAGTATTTCTTAAGATTTTCTTCAGGTTGGTAAGTATGGATTATGAACAGTTCTTTTTACACAACATATATATACGATATATACACTGTTACATTGACATCAGACAAAAACAGGTTTGTCTGATGAAGGTTACAGTGTACATATCATACTAGTCATCAAAACGTCACATAGAAAATGTTATTGGTTATGTAAAAAGAACTTTTCATAATACAAAAACAAGTATTGTTTGATCTTGACCTCTGGCCAATGTTGGAACTACTGACCATTACTTGACCCGCAGCTTAGAAGTTGATGAGTCTAGACACTGCAATGATGACCTCGATGGTTATTAGATTGTGGTCATTATGGAATCCAGTCTCACACCTGCTCTTCAGATTATTACTAAGGATTGATATGCATCTTATCAACATCCATTGTAATATGAAACAAAGGACGTCCAAAATGCACTGTAGAGCACCAGTTTATAAGTAAAAATGTGTTTCATACTACATACCTACATACTACATAATACATACTACATACTACATACTACATACCTACATACTACATGCTACTACATACTACATACAACATACTACTACATACTACATACTACATACTACTACATACTACATACTACTACATACTACACACTACATACTACTACATACTCCATACTACATACCTACATACTACATACTACATACTACATACTACTACATACTACATACCTACATACTACACACTACATACTACTACATACTACATACTACATACCTACATACCTACATACTACATACTACATACTACATACTACTACATACTACCAACCTACATACTACATGCTACTACATACTACATACTACATACTACTACACACTACATACTACATACTACTACACACTACATACAACATACTACTACATACTACATACTACATACTACATACTACATACCTACATACTACATACTACTACATACTACTACATACTACATACCTACATACTACATACTACATAATACATACTACATACAACATACCTACATACTACATGCTACTACATACAACATACTACTACACACTACATACTACATACTACTACATATTACATACTACTACATACTACATACTACATACTACTACATACTACATACCTACATACTACACACTACATACTACTACATACTCCATACTACATACCTACATACTACATACTACATACTACATACCTACATACTACATACAACATACCTACATACTACAAACTACTACATACTACATACCTATATACTACATAATACATACCTACATACTACATACTACATACAACATACTACTACATACTACTACATACAACATACTACTACATACTACATACTACTACATACTACATACTACTACATACTACATGCATACTACATACTCCATACTCCATACTCCATACTCCATACTACATACTACTACATACTCAATACTACAACATACTCCATACTACATACTACTACATACTACTACATACTACATACATACTCCATACTACATACTATTACATACTACATTCATACTCCATACTACATACTACATACTAATACATACTACTACATACTCCATACTACATACTATTACATACTACATTCATACTCCATACTACATACTACATACTACTACATACTACATACATACTCCATACTACATACTATTACATACTACATTCATACTCCATACTACATACTACATACTACTACATACAACATCCATGCTCCATACTACATACATACTCCATAATATACATACTGCAAACTACATACTTCTACATAGTCCATACTACATACAACTCCATAATACATACTACATACTACTACATACTACTACATACTACATACTACTCCATACTACTACATACTCCATACTACTACATACTATATACTACACACTACTACATACTACATACTACTACATACTACATACTACTACATACTGCATACTTCTTCATACTACTACATACTACATACTACATACTACTACATACTACATACTTCTACATACTACATAATATTCCATACTACATACATACTCCATACTACATACTGCAAACTACTACATACTACTACATACTACATACAACATACTACTACATACTACATACTACTACATACTACTACATACTACTACATACCTCAAACTGCAAATTACATACTTCTACATAGTCCATACTACATACAACTCCATAATACATACTACATACTACTACATACTACTACATACTACATACTACTCCATACTACTACATACTCCATACTACTACATA
>NW_018403648.1:82172-82457 GCF_002113885.1 Mizuhopecten yessoensis | reverse complement strand
TACTACTACATACTACTACATACTACATACTACTACATACTACTACATACTACATACTACTACATACTACTACATACTACTACATACTACATACTACATAATACTACATAATACTACATAATACTACATACCTACATACTACATATTACATACTACAACATACTACATACTACATACTACATACTACTACATACTACATACTACATACTACTACATACTACATACTACTACATAATACTACATACTACATACTACTACATACTACATACTACATACTACTACATA